>NC_135563.1:2267500-2365000 GCF_964340395.1 Glandiceps talaboti | reverse complement strand
GCCCCGCCAAATGAAACCCAAGCATTATTTTAGCCACCCCTTCTATCACCTACACTACAGTGGAGATATACAATTGAATGGTACAATGATGCATAAAAATATCAGTGATAGCCAACTACAATAATACTCTTGAACGAGATTACTTTACACAGGATGTGGATTTCACATTCATAAGGAGATGTCTCTAATTAGCTCTAACATATACAGGGAGGTACTTAGCCAGCCACCTTCCATCTTGTTTTGGGAGAAAGACAATTATCACCTTGATTGCTACTGATTGGAAGAAGACAACTCCAAAGGTGAAAAAATTGAAAATAAGACAGTGTAGGAGGCCATTTAGAGGCATAAAATATCAAACCATAGACATAATTTAAGGTCTTACAGTGCTTGAATATGGTGATAAAATACCAGAATTGAAACAATTATCGCGGCTATGCCTTACATATTATCTGGAAGTGTATTTTGTTGTTGCAAAGCTGAAAGATATTTTGCGGAAGTGCACTTGGTAAATGACTTCTCATGAAGTTTAATTTGGTTACAAAAATCCCGAATAAAGAGTAAAACATTTCAAGACTTTCAGACTTTTGATGTGCACATTTCACTGACATGCGAAGCCCGCATGAGGATTATTGCCCATCACCAAAAAATATGTGGGTAGGTTGAACACCTTTTTCATTTTTTCTGGCCTAATGTCGTACCTTTCAAAGTAGTTGCCGAAAAGATGTCACATTCAAAGTAAAAAAACCAAAACATTTTAAATAAAAAAATGGATGGTGCTTTCTCAAATAAGTAACACTACAAAATAACCATTTTCTTTACCCAACTCCCAAAACGTTTATGTCGGAACCAAAGGTGAACTCATTATAATGGAAATTGAAGTTTGGATTTTGATGTCGAAGGTACAGCTCTGTTGACAAATTCACGGTCATTCTTCCCATGATAGCAAAATGTCGCTTCAAAATGAATTGCGGAATAACGTCAGTGTCAGTGTCAGTGTGCAATGAGATAATTATATCAAACCATATTTTAACCAAAGACAACGTCGAACACAATTGAAAGTGGATCTTCAAATAGTGGATCTTAAACTGCGTACATAGTTTAATAGTTTTTCAGGGCCACCAAATATTCCAAAAATAGATCTGCCGTTTTATCAGTACATGTTTTAATATAAGGAACAAGATGTAAATGAGATCGAGCGCATCTTCGGAGTCACTGCATGCAGCAGGCAACCTCACGTTGAACGACTTTTTCCGTCTTTTTTTTGGAGTTCTGACATTATTGCGACTTGCTATCTTCAAATGAAGGACTGCTGTACTCGCGGAAAATGCGTGTGCGCACTTCTTTAATTTATACTTTCCCGAATGTTTAATTTGCTACACTGCAAAAAGTTACAATTTTTAACTGGACACATTTTTATTCAAAATTAAGCCAGCGTACAATAGATCTAGAGAGACATAATAGCGAGGAGTCAGTGTACAGTCACTTTTGAATTTAAATCGCGCATGCTAGGAATCGTCACTTAAATAACGATTTTAATAACATCGCTAAGTTTTAAAAAAGTAGCTTTTTTATTTCTTTTTTCCTAAGAATCTCAGGGTGGCAGCTGCCACCCCTGCAGGCTACGGTACTGGAATATCATCTCATATGACGTCACGATATGACAGACAAAACAAAAACACGTCATACGTAAGTCTGTGGGTTTTTACTGTCGATTCCAATTATCAAACGTCGACAATTTTGTGAGTTAGAAATTGAATCGAATTAAATCTGTTAACAGCGAAAGCACTGTCCTTCAAAATGTATAAACTCATATCATATCATATATCATATCATATCATATCATATCATATCATATCATATCATATCATATCATATCATATCAATATCCTAGCTCAATAATACGTAGGAATTCATAAATATAGTAACATATTTACACCGATTGTGTCAAAATCGTACATTTTAAAACATTAACACCGTAGTGGCTGTCATCTCTTACTTTGTCATCGTAATTATAAGATCATTGAATCACATCAATAAAAAACTACATCTTTGATTTCACTTTCACCACCATCAGAATATCCTGGACTTATACCATGACACTCACCATGCTAAGTGACGGGAAAATGAATATATGCTAAAAATACGACTATCTCATATAATAATGTATTATGTATTTCCCATATAGAAATATGACTGCTCTGTATTCACCAATGTTACCAGAGGCGTATAATCGTTTCATAATGACAATAAAAATACTAATTTCAAAGAAAACGCTTTAACAAAGCCTTGGCGGGAAGTTTAGATGTCATCTAATTTACTAGAATGGACGCAGTTGTGATTTTCTCATGTACAGTTGCAAATAAATTGTAGCTTGAAACGAGTTAATTGTGTGAATCACCATGCATTTTAATTTCAACATTGACAAGTGATTATAACATTCAATCAAAACAAACTATGATGCATTATAGGGTGCTATAGACAAACCTGATCTATGTAATCCATTACCAACATGAATTAAATAAACCCATAATAATGTCTGCAATGAGGATTTTCATAGTTTAATTTTACAAAGCGATTTATAATGTGACTAACATTATTTGCGTTAGGGCATTTTTTGATAAAATCATTTTTATATAGGGTGAAAATTCTAATAAACGTTTATTGAAGTGAGCTGGAGTGCCTTAAATCGTTGCTAATAAATTGAACGTCATTGCAATTTATGGTGTAACTATATTTGCTGTTGTATAATATTTGAGTCAAATTTCATTTCGGAGCAGTATTTTCGCTAAATTACTGGAGAGAGAGAGAGAGAGAGAGAGAGAGAGAGAGAGAGAGAGAGAGAGAGAGAGAGAGAGAGAGAGAGAGAGAGAGAGAGAGAGAGAGAGAGAGAGAGAGAGAGATGGAGAGAGAGAGAGAGAGAGAGAGAGAGAGAGAGAGAGAGAGAGAGAGAGAGAGAGAGAGAGAGAGAGAGAGAGAGAGAGAGAGAGAGAGAGAGAGAGAGAGAGAGAGAGAGATATCAAGTATATTTTCGATGGTCACTTGAAAACCATCTAATACATACGGAGTTTAAAAAAAAATTCTTGAGAAGCTGAAATCATAATGTATTCGAGCGTCACTGGGTATTGTGTTTGTGGTTCTTCGGACAATCATAAGGACAAATGTATCCTCGTTGTATCAAAGGATCGGAACTGGTCACACTTGATTGTAAGATTCAGTCGGTGGAAACAGCCGAGACGACGGCTTCTCTGAATATGGCAGGCCCTGTAATGTGCTAATATATGCCATAGGCGTACGTACAGTCTGTATATGTGAGCATTTGCGATGTCTTGTTGTCGATCTTTATACGGAAATCACTGGTAACAGAGTGTTGGTGGTCGAGTCTCCGAAGAAAGATTTGATTTCAACATGGTAAAAACTAATTGACTTTAGTAATGATAGGGAAAGCAAAATACAGCAGCGCAATGAAACTTCATCAAATCGAAACCAGTAATTTGCCAACAATTTCGTCCGCTTAGCCAATTTAATACGCTCCGACTTATTTTGTTCCCTTTCAAATCAAAATGGTGAAATTGACCATTGAAAAGTTGTCTCTTTTGCATAAACCATTACGATCACAAAGTGGGTCTTCGGTATCCTCTGTGTAGTGATTGCGAGTATCGAGATGTTCAGGCAAGGCGTCAACGAGGAGCCGGTCTATCCGTGTTTTCCCGACTCCCCTTAACGCCTCACTGATCTTATTCTTCAGTAAATTCCTTCATTTTGAACGATATTTTCGTCGTTGTTTAACTCGATTCTCTGCCATGTGTTACTGAAAAGGTACCGACAAGGCTGCTTTGAACTCCTACTTCGTGGAGGATGGAGGGATAGAAAGTAGACATATACCACGTTGATACGAGATGGGACAGGATATCTCGCAAACACAATGCAAGTCTACCACATTTGTCATAGGACAGTAGTATATAAATGTGCAGGAGAAGTACAAAAACAAATAAATTCATCATGATTTAAAATTGATATCACCTTCCGCAAGTTGACCTATCCGTCTTTCACAGAGCTAGATGTCGTTAGTTGGGACCGTGAATGACACAAGTCCGTTCTACCGTTTAAAGGTGTGTCCATTCCTGACAAAGCCGCTTCCATATAATACAGTAATCAATTTCACTTCGAACAAAGATGATGGTGAATGTTGGGTACTATATCCCGTTGTAAAATAAAAGTCAACAGTACACCATATACACGCCACACTTATATACGTTTATTGTAACTTTAGTGTCTTGATCTGCCTTATAGAACTTACACTTGAGTGTTCCATTATGGCGACTTTGATTCTCCATCATGTAAAGGGTGAAAGGTCAACAAGCCAAAGTAAGTCACTGTTTACGTAGAATGCATTCTTATACACTGATGGTAGTCATGTGTACTCAGCTATAAGAATACTGGCATTGACCATGACATAGTAAAACTGTAGTCATCCACAATTTGTAGCGTACCCAGGAACACTACATATTTTAGAAAATTGAATTTGGGGAGGGTCACATTTTACTTTGACTCGTTGTATTATCTATCTTTGCATTATTTTGTGATTTTGGCAGCCATTACTGACATGTCATACTGCTGGCACAACCCACCGCTGCCACCACTGTACAGTAGTACCAGAACATTCCTATCGCTGCTGACAGCCATGAAGTGAGTCAATTGTTAATTTTGGGTGTGTAGAGAGGAGTGGATCTCATTAGAAAGAGGCTCGAACGGTGTGGTAAGATATTTGGGATAAATATGACCTTGGTCCTGACATTGACGGCAATGTGGTTATTGGAAAGATATACAAACAATACTGTTGATTGATTGATTAGTTAGTTAGTTAATTAATTAATTAATTATTTTATTTTATTTACTTACTCGTGAACCCACAGATTGCCACAATTACAGGTTTATTGAAAAAAGTAATAATAATTGAACTATTTATAATACACATAAAAGACATAGACAATTGCACATACACAAAAACAGGACAAGTAAAACGTATTGAAATATGTAGGTACATAAAGTGTTGCTAAAAGTATTAAAATCACCAAACATCAAAATCATCAAATCACTTGGTGTTAACAAATGCAGTCCTAAATAAAAAAAGACGATTTTGCAAAATTCGTACGAGCTGAAGGTGGTCTAAAATATCAGAATGCGACGAAGATTAATCGATGGAACGTTAATGTTGACACACGCAAGTACCGTACATGATACAGGGTGACCCTAAAACGAATGACAACATTTACAGTATGTAAACAGTGGAATGACACCCTTTTCTACATTCAGTTTGTTTAATGACACCCTTTGCACTATTGCGATGTAAACAAGTTGAATGACAGCCGCCACTCTATAGCATAAGTGGAATGACAGCAATAGCAAAGCTTTGAAACTGGAATGACAGCATTTACATAATGTAAACAATGGAATGACACCCTTTTCTACATTCAGTTAGTTGAATGACATCCTCTGCACTGTTAACAAGTGGAATGACAGCCACTACTCTACAGAATAAGTGGAATGACAGCCACCACTCTACAGAAGAAGTTGAGTGACAGCAATTCAATGCAAATCACTTGTGTAACGGTGGAGAGGGTGTCACTCAACTAACTGAATGTAGAAAAGGGTGTCATTCCACTGTTTACATACTGTAAATACTGCCATTCCTGTTTCAAAGCATTAGTATTGCTGTCATTCCACTTGTTCAAGAGTGCAGAGGGTGTCATTCAACTAACTGAATGTAGAAAAGGGTGTCCGTTTACATACTGTAAACGCTGTCAGTCGTTACCTGTCATTCGGGTTGTTATTCGTTTTGGGGTCACCGCACGATACAGTGAATTTATAATCTTAAACAGAAACAGTAAGTCATGGCATTTTCACCTAATTGTCTCAAGTGTTGGAAGACGAAATTCATGACAGAGTTAGTGATAAACATTTCTTGAGTAATCTGGCCCTGAATGAAAGTATAGATGTTTGGTAAATTTGTTTTGAACTCTTTCCAGTTAATGTATGAGATAAGTTTGATGCGGTGACTAGACAGGCGAGCAGTAATCCAAGGGACTTCAAACAAAAGAAAAGTAAAGGTTTATCAAAGCCTTGTAATTCAAATGTTTACAGGTGCGTTTTATAAAAGCCAACATATTAAAATCCTTAGAAACAATCTAACGTGATTTAACGTGATTGCCATAGTTGTAAATTAACCATGGCAAGAAAGGGAAGAAAGCCTCAAAGGCTCATATAATCCCTTGTATTGTTCATGTACTGGTCCAGTCTAATTTTAAAGTCCACAATAGTTTTGGCTTGGATGATGTGTTCTGGTAAATTGTTCCATTGAGATATGACACGCTGAGAGAAGAAATATTTCCTAGTATCCAGTCTAACTGTAGATTTAACAAGTTTTAGTGAGTGTCCTCTTGTCCTGCTGGTTTGGTGAAGTTTAAATAGTAGCTCATAGTCACTTTTATCAAATCCCTTGATTAAACGAAACACTTGAATCAAGTCACCTCTCCGCCTTCGTTCTTCCAAAGTGGTTATATTTAGTGTTCTTAGTCTATCTGCATAACTTAAATCTAATTAATGTGCGAACTCCAATTGAGATTTTACCAATTCAAATGACACCTAAATCTTTCACCTTATCTGTCTGATAAATTATATGGAACATGGTGAATCTGACATTACGTTTTCCTGGTCCCTTAATCAAATTTAGTGACAACCTCCATTTTACCGACCATTCAGCGACCGGATCCAAGTCTTGTTGTAACAGGAGGCAGTCGGACTTACTTGAAATTGACCTAGTATGCAATTTGGAGTCGTCAACATATAAATATAACTTTGAATGTGATATACACTCCACAATATTAAGAATTAATATAACTAACTTGGAAAGATTTTGATTAACAAATTCCGGGAGAATAAAGATGCAGATCAAATACTTACTTGAATACAACCTCCGGTCAGAGTTGATCATAACAAACACGCGGACTGGACAGTTACTGCCCTTTGCCTAGCTGTCTTATGTTTACAGACCTTCTCCTTCATATACAACTCAGTATATATCTTGTGAAGTAACTGTATGAACGGTTGACTTACTCTCGAGCTCACATAATTACGAAATTGTGACGAAAAAACAAGTAAGTTGATATTGGATTTATTGAAATCACCATCGTGTGTAATGAATATTTTATTTGTTATGAATTTTATAACCTACATTTTAGCAGAGATAAACTGGTTTAAGTACTTGGTTATAATTTCGAGACTGGCATCAATTAGGAAAACAGTTGAGGTAGGACAAAAGTGTCTTAATGTTAATTTTTTGACATGTGATTGTTCATATCTCGTCATCCATAACACCCTGTGACCGATGAGTATCAGAGCGGTGTATTTTAGCTATAGCTTGAATTTCAAAATACAGTAAACAGAAACTTTTGCCACAGGCACATTCATTATTACAGACTAAAATAAAAAAAGTGGGTTAGAAACGGGTGCAAGGCAGTCGACTGTGAATTGGTGACATTTGCAAATTCAAAGGCTATGATGTATCGCCTGTCTACAAACAGTGGCAGTACATTTTGTTTCCGATTGCCACTCAGGCTATTTATGTATAGTAATGCTGTCTCTACCATATGTTAAGACCGACTGTAAACTCTGTTTTTGTCATCATATATTGTGACTAGAGCGCTTCCCTCGTAAGAATTCCTTACATATACTAGTTTTAGTGTATATTGTTGACTTTTTTCTCGTGGTTTCTATACCTAGTAAATTATATATGTATTTGATTTTAGTTTGCGATCTCATTCTGGAATGTAACGTCTAGAGGTAACCTAGTAACATAATTCCTACCATAGTATCTCAGCCATATTATCTCTGACGTCATAGAATCATGGCGATTCTTACACTTTTTTTCTACAAACGTAATGATTGAAAATCAGGATGTCCATGTGTGTTAACTTAAATCACACTCATATTCTACTTCCTACTTGAACGCTTTTAAAAAAAGTGTTGAAAGACAATGCTTCGAGCATGCACTGTACTATTTTTTTCTCTTGAACATTTGAGTTTCTAGTCGATGAAATTGATCAATCCAAATAAACATCCGTCAGCAAGTACAACTTGTGAATAAAAGTTACTTTACGATTCTAACGTAACTTTAAACGAATTAAATACAATTGTAGTAAGTAACCACACCTTGAGATGTTTAAAAGCTATGTTTACATCTATCATCCGAGTTGTACCTTCAGCACTCTTCGCTCTAACCTCGGTGAGGTTGGTCGGTTTTTCATTTACGCCTACGAGACCGTCACAGTAAGTGATGTGGTGTCGTACCCGCTAACACGTAGAGCTAGAATGTTTCAGGGGGGGGGGGGGATTTTGAGGGACCTAAGTCATGGTCACGATGTTTCCAGGATGCGTTCTCGTACGTTTACATGGACACCAAAGCTGTCTTGATTCCTACCTATCGTAGTACACGTATTCTGTGTCAATATGAACATATAGGATCAACGTCTATGCTATAAACTACGTTTATTGTTCAATAAATTATTTCTGTGATATCTCAGTTAGGATTTCTTTAATAGAGATAACTATTTTTGCCGATTCTGCTTGTACTTATTTGGAAAGCAACATTGCAAACTGTCACATTATTTTACCATTTTATTTTTCCTTTACATTTTAACCAGACAAAATCGGTGGAGTTCAAGTTTCCAAAATAAAATTTGATTATTTATCCAGTGAATGCCGAGTGAGCCTTTCGAAAACTTACATATGACTTGAAATCTTTGACATATTAATTATATCAAGGTTTTCATGAATGTTTTGCAACATTAAATATCATAATCGACACAGTGTGTTACATGACTATACATTCCATTTGCCAAATGTCTTTACTCTATTTTCAAGGGAAATAATTCGTTTCAAACACCTTTTAACTATGCAATGAAGGTTTCTACTTTTTTCATGCTCCGCCAGACCATCATATTTTAAATGATTATCGTCATACTACTATGCTAATTAACGTTGTAAAATACAATCCTCTTTATCGTCAAGCTAGGCCATCGTCACAAACTACTGTCCTCTTTACGGTAAAGCTAGGCCATCGTCACAAACTACTGTCCTCTTTACGGTAAAGCTAGGCCATCGTCACAAACTACTGTCCTCTTTACGGTAAAGCTAGGCCATCGTCACAAACTACTGTCCTCTTTACGGTAAAGCTAGGCCATCGTCACAAACTACTGTCCTCTTTACGGTAAAGGTAGGCCATCGTCACAAACTACTGTCCTCTTTACGGTAAAGCTAGGCCATCGTCACAAACTACTGTCCTCTTTACGGTAAAGCTAGGCCATCGTCACAAACTACTGTCCTCTTTACGATAAAGCTGGGCCATCGTCACAAACTACTGTCCTCTTTACGGTAAAGCTAGGCCATCGTCACAAACTACTGTCCTCTTTACGGTAAAGCTAGGCCATCGTCACAAACTACTGTCCTCTTTACGGTAAAGCTAGGCCTTCGTCGCATTTAAACTACTCTCAACAACAAAATGTGTTTTTATATATGCATAAATAAAGTTATGTAACTATAACGAGTCATTATCTGTCACGCCTGCGTTTAGTTTTATTGAACGCTTTAATTGTATTTAAAAAGGACATACATACATACAGACAGACATACATACATACATACATACACACACATACACACACACACACATACCTACCTACCTACCTACCTACCTACCTACCTACCTACCTACCTACCTACATACATACATACATACATACATACATACATACATACATACAACTTGCTGGCAGCGTTATTAGCTGTTATTGATATTTCATTACTATTTTGTTTATGTTGTATGATTACCACTACACATACATGTCAAATCGTGTACCTAATCACCAGATTTTACAATTCTGATACATGTATATAGTTAAGGGCACATTGACAAGATTTTAGACTATACAACATAACTTTCCCTAACAAAATAGAATATTATTGGCAATTCTCCTTGTCTATGTTAATTTACTATTTTGTGATAATTTCACTGATAATCAGACTGTGTTCTTTGAATAGAATCTTTAGGCAATGACCCCTACACGCTTTTCTCTGAATAATTACATAGTGTATTAGAGCATTTCATAGTTTGAAATATTTGGTAGCTATGAAGTCATAGTCATTAATTATATGCAGGACATGTACAAAAGAGTTGTAATGATGTTCATCAACATACTGGCATCTGGTTTCCATACAAACTATCAATACAATACAATACTATCAAGTATGATTGGTTTTGACCGTTGACGGCCATGCACTAACCGCGACAGTACGTCGGGTGCCAGAAACCCTGTCAACCGAGACACATTACAAGACAACTACGTTAGTAGCCGGAGATATATCCAACCAAACCATAAAACTCAGAACGATTAATAGCTCAATAAAAACCCTTAGTATTTGTTTTTTGAATTAAGTAATTATCCAGATCAAAATGAGGTAAAGTAAATAGTTGTTCTTTCCGGACATAAAAAAACCCTCAAAAAGTTCACATTTTATGGACTTCCCATTAACCTTCGAAGACTGTGGAAACTAAAGATAAAAAGTCAAGAAACGATCGAAGGGAACACATTCCTTTGTACATTCAGGAATTCGTGATATTCTGCTCTGATTGCCTAGTTTGTAACAGAATTCGAAACACAACTAAAATATATTGGTGCGAATTCCATTAATTGTATGACAATGTTTATCAGAGTATTCTATAAATAATAACTCCAAAAAAGAGACTCGGTAAATTATACTACGGAGATTTTGTGTTGCTTTCCTCACTTGTATCGTTCTTTAGATGGCCAAATGTGTAGGTATGATGGTCGGATGGTTAGAGTGTCCGCCTTGGAATTTTCTGCAGATTGCAGATTCGAGTCCCATCGCTGCCGCTTGCTTCTGAATGGCTAAAGTCCTGGGGCAAGATTTGAACCAAGGAGTGTGGCCCAGTCAACCCAGCTTTATCATCGGGATCTAATCCTACGAACTCACTCTGGATTGTATGACTTATTGTTTATTGATTGTATTTTTTTCATGGTAAATCATAGTAATCTAAACAACTTTCACTATTTTGTCTGTTTTGATGGTAAATCATAGTAATCTAAACAACTTTCACTATTTTGTCTGTTTTCATGGTAAATCATAGTAATCTAAACAACTTTCACCATTTTGTCTGTTTTGATACCAACTTTCTATATTACCTTCTGCAATACCATCTAGACGTTGTACTTAAAGGAAATGTATCGCTTTCATGCCAGTGTACACATTAAGCAATGGAACTTTACGATGCAAGTACCTGGATTTGCATTTTTCAGATTCTTTGATCTGGAGTTAATTAGCATATTTCGGCTTGTCAGGATAAAACAAAATAGAGTAAGGGGCGAGATCAATAGTTCAATGTAGTATAAAAAACTACCCACCCCCCACCCCCACCACCACCTGCTAACTAAATTGGGCAACATGGAAAATTGTTTCAGACAGCAAAATCAATTTCAAATGAGTATGTAGTAATATAATAGTGCTATGGGTACAAAACCAGCAAGTAGTGAGGAAAAATAGTGCTATGGGTACAAAACCAGTAAGTAGTGAGGGAAAAAAAGTTCTTTTGTTGACACTAAATTTTAGTGCCATGCATTTACTTCAATTTCTCAATTTGACATTTTTTAGAAATATTTGTATTTAGGGGTACGAGACAGATCTATTAAAAGAAATAGAGTTTGTGTAGGATGAGAACTAAAATTGCTCACCCCCCCCCAAACTAAAAGAATTTAGTTGTTTTATCGTACATTGAACTATTGATCTCGCCCATAATACTCTTAAACTTGGTATACTCTGTCGGCGTTGTCACGCTTGCGCAGAACGTGGAAATGACCAGACCAAATCTTGTTCAGAATTTGAGAGGTGTGTAGACAATGAGATTGTAAATTGACATGGAGGGATTGATGAATGCAAATTTACTTGTAATCACTCAATTTATACCGTAATGACTTTGCTAGTGTAATTATTATTTAATAAATGCTGCAGTGGTCGTGGCATTTAGACGGACATAGCGATTGTCGCATTCATCATGTATGGTCAATAAGTGTCTACCTATTTCAATTTTATATCTCATTTTATAAGGAATTGAAATTGATTTCTCCAATGTGTACAACTCCTGATGACAAGTTTGCCTATAACCTGATATTAACAAATAAACTGTTAATTTCATGATACAATTTAGATAGCTATTTAACTAACTGTACGTTTGATTGGTAGTACCCGTCTTGGTGTTGATTTGAGAAGCAGACGATAAAAGCGACAATTTTCTCAGCTAATTTGAAACTAGATGTCAGTCGATTGTAGCTATGAGTTGCAAATGGATGATTCTTGAAAGTTTATCAATTTGAAAGTAATAAACACAATTGTCTTCAAATTAATCTTCTAAATGGGTGTATAATAATGACATTGACACTGGAATTTGTTCAATCCTTCAAATTGTGTATAGAGCCCTTTCAGTTCTACTCATAAATCATGACAAATTCCCATGGGAGCCACTTGAATCGCATAGACATCTTGAAGTTGCTTGTAATTTTTTTTATTAGATCCTTGTTTTTGTCTTCATATACTGACCATACAACTCTACGAACTCCACACTGCAGCGCTGGCCGGTCTGTGGTGGTGTAGTTAGTTTGCATGGAAACATATCAACAAAGCAACCGAGGAGAGTTTTGGTACTTTACACGTCAAAAAACAAGCCCATGTTCTCTTTTACAATATATTTTAGGGACCAATATATAATTATACAAAGACTATTATTTAAAAATGTCATTTTGCCATCGATTGACTCTCCATGTGGTTACTATCTTTGAAAACAAGACTGAAATGAATTTAGGAAAAGTCATTCTTTACTTTATCAGTTTTGGAAGGACGTCATAATACAAGGTTTGATTTACCTTATATATTGTGCCGCTATAGATCCGTGCCAGGGGTAATAATTGCAAAACGCGTTGAGCACAGAGTTGGAAAGTGCTATATAAAAACTAACATTATTATTAGACCTGTAGGAATGAAGTGTTAGTTTGATAATATTCACAATTTCATATATAAGAATCAAGACATTACATTGCGACTCTGGTAAACTTATATTAGCTTATTGTAACACTTTTTTGGAAGACTTGTAACTCTGCTTTCAATTTAGAAGCACCGAAATAGTCTTCTCTGCAACGTTATTGGTCACATTACAACAAACCCCAATCGATTTCTTGTTTTCAGCATATTTCGTCACATCTCGGAATCGACTTGAGGTAATTAATAAAACACTAGCTTACAAAAATCACGTCACACTGACGTCACTGCTCATAATATTCGTTTCGATCTAATTTTCTGACTTCTTCATTGTAAAAATTGTAGTAGCTAATTGGAAAAAACGAAAAACATAAAAAAATCTAGTATACATATGATGCGATTTACCATCAAATATTTCCTAAAATCGTCAAATAATTGACTAGCAGTTAAATTGTGCGAATAAAGGTGTGTCCTTATCACCAATCATTCTGTGTCTAATTTTTCTGAACATTTTTTTTTATTTAGCGATATGATGCAATGTTTTGTTGCCATGGCGTACATGGGCTCTAATTTCGTTGCCTGGGTAACAAACTTCTTCTATATACCTGTTCGCTTATCCGGAAAATAACGGTAATAACTTTTTCTCATCAACTTGAAAATTCCAAACAACAAGCGAGGGAATTAGTTTGCCATACCAATATAGGTGTTCTCCTAGGGAGAGAGGAAATTATACGCTCCGTGTAGTAGTCGAATATGAAGGGCCCACCACTGTGCGAGAAATTGCTAACCTGCGTGCGAATATATGTCTCCATCGTTCCTTTTCCAAATATATTCTTTGCTGCAAATCATTAATAAAAAGTTGACTTTCCTGAGTTCCGCTTTCATCGTAAAACGCATCGACTACGAGCGAGCAAAACTAAATTTGATCACTACAAACTTCATTTGAATTTTATTTCGATACCAAATCTGTTGTGACGATGTGTTTTGTGTTTAGAAAGGTCGGAATTGGGAGCCAATTTGCCGGTTTATTACGACTTTATGAACATACACTCCTATTATCGTCTGAATTTATCAAAATCTTTAAATATCCATATATTATATGAAGGCGGAAAGGAAATGCGGCTTATATGTACACTGTGTTATTGCATATTACTATTAGACAAACACATATAGTAGAGGAAGTCGGCCAGAATGAATGGTATCCCGCGGGTCAAAATATCATTCCCAATTAATCTTTCGTCGAAGTATTAGTTGGTGGATATTGCAGTCAGCGGTCGTTGAAAGATCTCCAACCAGGGGATGCTGGGTTACCATGGAAACTCATTAAGGAATAAAGTCGTAAAAAGTGACGCTATTTCTTGGTGATTCGATGCGTGAGGGATCGGCAATAACGTTCATTTCGTTTTTATCGATTGGCGAGTCCATCTTCCGGGTAATATGCCAAGGGGGAGGCATTATTCCCGATTTGGATTCAAAACAGCTCAATTGAAACAATCTTTTCTAGGTATTCATCGACGAGAGAACGCAGCTAGATTGAACATTCCCTCCCGCGGCGGAAGACCGCCGAGCTTTTGTCCGTACGATGCCGTGACTTTACCTCGATATCAAAATCACTCGCGTGACGCTTTCATTTGCCATAATGGGTATATACACGAAACAATCGTGATATTCCCTAATCCCGCCGGGGGACTTTATAATATAGCCCTCAAGTACTGCCTTCAAATAGCCATTAACAAGTGATTTATTGTGTTGGCTCCTCCATCTCCAGTGTCGAAATACATGGATTCAATACTAGTTTCAAAAAGCTATCAATTCAATTGATTTAGATGTCATTAAGTAAATAGATTTTTTTCATGATATAGAGGTCAAACAAAAGTATTAATACGATATTATTAAATAGAAATTTATTGAGACATTAAGAGCGTGCAAATGCCCCCAGTGCGCAGTAATTCAAAAACAGACCGACGTTGCAGGACTTGCGAGTTTCAATATAACAGCAATTTAACTATCGGAAATTGTGTTTCTGGACTAAGTCAGTATTAATCAACGGAAAGGAGTTAGTCAATAAACCAGTCCATTTAGTAATCCTAACATTAATCAAAAAACACTAGAGTGACGCCTTACAAAAACCGCTTACGAATCACTGAAAGTTTCCAAGATATCACAGGCATTTGAAATCAATAGAGTAAGTTACTAGACGATATTAGCCATATACTAGACTGTAGCAAATCCGTCGCACTTCATTACATTTGAACAATACAACTAACATTATGGAAAAGTGTTTGAAACACGTTTTGCGAAGTATCATGCTACTATAATTACATATCACTAATTGTTTTAGAAAGCAATCATTTTCTAGCTGGTCACTTTTCCTTTCGACGACGACAGGAAAATTTATCATGAATTCATTTTTTAGTTTATATAAAAGCACTTAATCTTGAAATGTTGACAGGATGCCACGCGGACGTTGTCCATCGTTTTCGGCGTACTTGTTTCATTTTTCGTCCAAACTGGCAACTTTACTAGATACACTCGTGACTTGATTTAACACAAATTTGTTAAGAGGAACGATTTCAAATATCGCAAAGGACTCACCTTCGATGTGGATACAAAATTCGGACATAGAGTTGATAATTTTCAGGTTTTTTTGTCAAACTTACCGGTCACAATTTTGGGAATCAAGCCCGTGGAACGCATGATGGATACCGTCGTACCCAGACAATATATACAAGGTCAAACGTGACATCATCATTCATTATACACACAAATTGTAGAAATAACATCGACAAATCTCTGAAAACAGTAAGTTTAAGATCCGATTACACAAAATATGTAGAGTTAAGAGTATAATTTTTTGCATGTCATCCGTCTCCGACAAATCGTGAACCCCCTTGGATGGACTAAAAGAACCAAGTTGTTTTTACACTAACGGGTTATTCATCCTTTGTGGAGACGATCTAAGCTAAGCCGAAACCGTTGAAAGCATTATTGTTATTGAATTAAAGCCGACTAAAGCCTAAGGCCAATCTTAATTCGAATGCAAACCAAGATCTCACATAGGATCACTTTGCGTGCTGATTGAATGACCCATCAGAGCACTTCGCTTCGCAATCACCTAACATATAAATCATTTTATTAAATTCATATTTGCTGTCATGTTATGGATACAAATTATGATGATGAAAAGTATCTCTCGGCGCTGCCGTGATTTTCAATTTCCCTACAATTTCATTGCCGGTTCGTCCTATATTACATCGGATGAGAAACGGCATTGTCAGTCGGTTCGCGCCATGTTGACGGACAGGGACTCACATTTGGACCTCCAGACTTCCTTGCCATAATCTAGCAAGACAATACTTGTCAAGTTTTCGAACTCATTCCCAGCGCGCAGAATGTATATAATATTTGATTATTTCATGAAGTTGTTATCAATATTTACATATTTATTTTGTGACATTCTTTGTTAATAATACTGTAACATTTAACTTTCGTGAATATCCCTTCCTTCAAATGTAAAAACCACTCTATACTAGCTATCTAAGGTAGCTCAAACTTTGTGAACGGGAACTCCTGAAAGTCGGCAAAAGGTTTGGCGGTGACCTTTATAACGTATTGCTGTCACCATCAGGGCTTTTATCACATTCAATACCATTATTTTGCTAAAAAAAACCATTTTCTCTAATTCCTCATGTGGTCAAAACTCAGTGTATGGGAGACGAAAGTGATGGAAAATCAACCAATTGATGTTCCCGTAGCAGTCGAATGCAAATTCCACGGAAACCATACTCACCTCCTTCCAAATTCACAAAGTTACACACTATCCAAGTTGACATTTGTGACATGGGATCATTAAAACTATATAGAACTAATTTTGACAAACACCAAATTGACTGTTTATATTAAAATTGTGTGGAAAGCCATCAGTGATGTAAAAAGTGCGTGCACACAAGAAGACACCAGTGATGTGAAAAGTGCGTGCACGCGAGAAGACACCATGATATCAATACTGTGACATGATCACGTGACATGATTTATCGTGAAAAACGATCGACGATTTAGCAATCAACATTACAAGCATCTGTTGCTTGGTTACACAATAGAACGCTAATTACGTTTTATCAAAGTATTAGTAGTCATTTTGTACATATTTTATTTTTTTCAAGGCAAAGGAAAGACATGCATTACGTAACCGTAAGGCCTAAAAAAATGTGTGCTTCCGATTACTCGACCCCACCTCTAGTTTTTCACTGCAGACCCTAAACTCTTTTGTATGTATTCGGGAAAAAAATTGTGAATGTGAAAACAGACATCAACTTTAAAAGACAATATAAAACAGTACTGTACTGTTCCTCCAATCTGTAATGGCTGTACATCTGATGACAAGAAACCAATAACACAGAGACCATATGGAAAACAATGGAAAACATATCTACCTGAACTAGACACTCACATATATAATATATATTATATATATATATATATATATATATATATATATATATATATATATATATATATATATATATATATATATATATATATATATATATATACTATTACGCTCTGCCACTGCGGTATAGAGCACTGTCTTAGCAGATTGATACTCACCGAGTTATATATATATATATATATATATATATATATATATATATATATATATATATATATATATATATATATATATATATATATATATATATATATATATTCTAAAATTGAGCATAATCGGAACCAAGCAATTTTTTTTGTTGGGCCTAATTAAAAATTGTATTGTGTTTTTATTCACATTATTACACACACACACACACACACACACACACACACACACACACACACACACACACACACACACACACACACACGGCTTACGCAGGTCACGGGGACTGCAGTCAACTCTAATTATTTCTATTCGCAATCTAACCTAGAATCGGTAAGATCTTGAAATATTGCAATGGTTGTTATGAAAGTAATGCTGAAATATTTGATGACATGTTTATTACATAATTTAGATGTTACCATCCAATAGACACAACAGATATACCATGATATAAGACCATCACTAACTCTCACAGCAAAAATGTCAACGTAATTTTCATATACATCTCCAGCAAATATAGCGTGCAAATCAGCGACCAATTTATTGAACGAGGAACCAATTTCAGCGTTTATTACCAAGCCTTCTCTTTTCATTATGACTTATGATTTATGTTATCACATGTTTTATTAGTCCTACATTATATTTCATACGGATATCTAACTCGATATACGTTGTCTTTTCCACTACATTAGCGTTAATTATCATATTATCTTTACTTGATAAAGCAAGTTGGATCAGATAAATGTGTATCGGTTTTGCTCAAGCACTGATGCATAGATATCTAACATAGCGGGTCAATTTTACCACCCCGTATGGTCATAAATTACCCTTATATTAAACGAGAACTGACACGCAAGTCTTTAAAAGGTACGATAACAAAGCACACAACGTTTACTAACCTTAAAATCCATATACTTGTTGCGAAGAGGACGCATATCCACTAAATCTATTTTCTTTCAATGGTTCCAACATACTTTCATTTCATTCTAAAGTGAAGACTTTTTCTGGGGTGGGGGTGGGGGTAGGGGTGGGGGTGGTGTTGAAGAAGATTTGAGTATCAGCCCAGGATATTTGATGACTGTTTAGAGCAGAGTTGTTGTCTAAGTGAACATTCTCTGTAGTTGGACTTATCTTCGTTTATTCAACAAACCCTTTTTTTCTTCTTATAACACTTGGCCAACGAGTTCTTCTACCTCTCCTGACGTTTTCATTCAACGACATTCTCAATTTCCATCCTTTCCTGTGACTCAGAGGGCAAACATTTTCACTCATGTACCATTTAACTAATCGACCTTCTATGAGCTCACCTTTGACCCTAAACTTCTTCCTTTAATCATATTATGTATTGTCTGTAGTGAAAAGATTGTTGTACGTACATGCACAGAGTTCAAATGTTGTGTGAAATGTGTTGGGCTCGAGTGGAATGCTTTTTTTCGGAATGAAATCTCACAACATGTTAAATGAAAAAAAAATGCCACTGTATAAATGCCGGTATTTTATCAAGCAGGTATAATCAGGTAGTACAGTAGAGTCACTGTGTTTTACAGTGTAAGCCTTGTAGTGACAAACTAGAGGATCTGAGATTGCTAGCTGTACACCATATACACACAGCGACACACAGCGACTCGTTTTGTTCGTAATACAATCAACGTTCAAAAACCAAACCGTTTTCACTTCGACATGTAACTAGTTAGCTATCATTCCAGTGTCTTCTTCTAGTCATCCCATCCGTCTACATGCAGTATCTCCATCATCAAATGTTCATGGACGACAACAAGACCCATATGAAGAGTTGGCCTTTTACACAGGCTGTAGTCTGACGTTTTATCGCTTGACGATCATCAAAATTTGCCTATCTTGTTTTGAGTTAAAAGGTAGATAGGGCAAGGCAAGGATTGGATGATATAAACCAATAAGCAGACAAAACAAGAAATATAAGTGTTAAAACAACGATAGTACGATCAACTTTAATATGGAAAAAAAGAAGGTAAATTTGTGACATAGTGAATTAAACATACATGTCCATACTAGTCCTTCAAAGACAGCCGAAGTATTTCCATGATTCTTTAAACAATGCAACAGCCTAGTCATGTTATCATTCGATTTCAACTTCATCAACCTTTTCTGTTGGTGCAATACATATGATTGTTAAGGTTTATCCACTTGTATCTTGGATGGTTGTATAGGGTCAAATATTTCGTTCCAATCTCAAATCACCCGGGGAAATAAAATTACATTTTTTCACACGAGCAACGATACAAAATTCACGTTATCTTTTGAATTGTGAGGAAAAGGTTCCTCAAAATAAGTCAGGTCAATTCCTATAGAAGTCCGCTGTCCCCGGCCGCTGTCTTAACGCCGCTGTCTGAACGATTTTTTGAATAGAAAAAGTGAGTCAGACACATAGTTAACCGGCAAACTTCACCCATATAATAAAAGTCTTCACTGATCTATTAAAACTGAACATATTAAATATTTCTATTTTGATATTGAGTGAGTTGTATTCTAAATTGATATAAAAATATTCTGCTTGATGCAACATGGTACTGTTGTTTTTCATTTATGAGAGTCAAATGTCATACAAAGGGAAATATTTGTTGGACCATCTTGTAACAACTCGACTACTTGAGGACATGGTTCATATTGATTTGTTCCAGTGTCTTAAAACAGGAATTGTAGGTTGAAAAATGCAGTGTCTTAAAACAGGAATTGTAGGTTGAAAAATGTAGTGTTTTCAAACAGGTTTTGTAGGTTAAAAAATGTAGTGTTTTCAAACAGGGTTTGTAGGTTGAAAAATGCATTGTTTTCAAACAGGTTTTGTAAGTTGAAAAATGTAGTGTTTTCAAACAGGGTTTGTAGGTTGAAAAATGCAGTGTTTTCAAACAGGTTTTGTAGGTTGAAAAATGCAATGTCTTCAAATAGGAATTGTAGGTTGAAAAATGCAGTGTTTTCAAATAGGTTTTGTAGGTTGAAAAATGCAGTGTTTTCAAATAGGTTTTGTAAGTTGAAAAATGTAGTGTTTTCAAATAGGTTTTGTAAGTTGAAAAATGCATTGTTTTCAAACAGGTTTTGTAAGTTGAAAAATGTAGTGTTTTCAAATAGGTTTTGTAGGTTGAAAAATGTAGTGTTTTCAAACAGGAATTGTAGGTTGAAAAATGTAGTGTTTTCAAATAGGCTTTGTAGGTTGAAAAATGTAGTGTTTTCAAACAGGTTTTGTAGGTTGAAAAATGCATTGTTTTCAAACAGGAATTGTAAGTTGAAAAATGTAGTGTTTTCAAACAGGAATTGTAGGTTGAAAAATGCAGTGTTTTCAAACAGGTTTTGTAAGTTGAAAAATGCAGTGTTTTCAAATAGGTTTTGTAGGTTGAAAAATGCAGTGTTTTCAAACAGGAATTGTAGGTTGAAAAATGCAGTGTTTTCAAACAGGTTTTGTAAGTTGAAAAATGTAGTGTTTTCAAACAGGAATTGTAAGTTGAAAAATGCAGTGTTTTCAAACAGGAATTGTAGGTTGAAAAATGCAGTGTTTTCAAACAGGTTTTGTAGGTTGAAAAATGCAATGTCTTCAAATAGGAATTGTAGGTTGAAAAATGTAGTGTTTTCAAATAGGAATTGTAGGTTGAAAAATGTAGTGTTTTCAAATAGGTTTTGTAGGTTGAAAAATGCAGTGTTTTCAAACAGGTTTTGTAAGTTGAAAAATGCAGTGTTTTCAAACAGGTTTTGTAAGTTGAAAAATGTAGTGTTTTCAAACAGGATTTGTAGGTTGAAAAATGCAGTGTTTTCAAACAGGTTTTGTAGGTTGAAAAATGCAGGGTTTTAAACAGGTTTTGTAGGTTGAAAAATGCAGTGTTTTCAAACAGGTTTTGTAGGTTGAAAAATGCAATGTCTTCAAATAGGAATTGTAGGTTGAATAATGCAGTGTTTTCAAACAGGTTTTGTAGGTTGAAAAATGCAGTGTTTTCAAACAGGTTTTGTAGGTTGAAAAATGTAGTGTTTTCAAACAGGTTTTGTAGGTTGAAAAATGCAGTGTTTTCAAACAGGTTTTGTAAGTTGAAAAATGCAGTGTTTTCAAATAGGTTTTGTAGGTTGAAAAATGTAGTGTTTTCAAACAGGAATTGTAAGTTGAAAAATGCAGTGTTTTCAAACAGGATTTGTAATTATTTGATAAAGCCTACAAAAATAATTGTTTGGTTCCGGTTACCCGACCCCATCTAGTTTTCCACTGTCGACCCTGAACCTTTTTCAAGTATTCGAAGAAAAAATTATAAAATCGCAAAAAATTATGAATTCTCACGAGAAATAGAGGATGCGGAAACTGACATCAACTTAAAAAGACTTCCAATCTGTAATGGCTGTACATCTGATAGGAAGAAATAAATAACACAGAGACCATTTGGAAAGCAATGGAAAACCTGAACTAGACACTCACACATGAAAAAAATATATAATAAAATAAACTAAAAAATGTACCTACCCCACCTATTCTAAAATTGACCGTAATCGGAACCACACATTTTTTTATTAGGCCTTATGAGTCTGAACATCCAAGGGTTAACGTTGCATGAAAGACCAAGGTATGATTACAAACTTTCATAAACTTTTCTTCAAGATATCGGAAGGCATTATTTCTGGTCACTATAAGACTCTGTTCGTTTTATAATGAAGTCAGCCCTGTTACAGTTCTCCATTCCTGTTGTTGTGCTATTATCTTCCTTCCTTCCCTTCCTGGATCTTCCTTCAAGTTGTCTTTTATTTGGGGGAGGGGGGGGGGGCATATCTCGTATATCGATGTAACCCTAGCAACCCATATATTAACCAAACTGTTGACCAATAACATTGTTCATTTCAAAGACGTATGAGAAATTGTCATTATTATGCGATAAATTCTTGTTGTGTAAATATATCCACATAGCCATACACCTTTGTTATACTGATATCACCACCGACGTTTGTGTTACACCGATTCCCACATAGCCAACTCAATCCAATGACAGATTCCCACATAGCCAACTCAATCCAATGACCGATTCCCACATAGCCAACTCAATCCAATGACAGATTCCCACATAGCCAACTCAATCCAATGACAGATTCCCACATAGCCAACTCAATCCAATGACTGATTCCCACATAGCCAACTCAATCCAATGACCGATTCCCACATAGCCAACTCAATCCAATGACTGATTCCCACATAGCCAACTCAATCCAATGATTGATTCCCACATAGCCAACTCAATCCAATGACAGATTCCCACATAGCCAACTCAATCCAATGACCGATTCCCACATAGCCAACTCAATCCAATGACTGATTCCCACATAGCCAACTCAATCCAATGACCGATTCCCACATAGCCAACTCAATCCAATGACTGATTCCCACATAGCCAACTCAATCCAATGATTGATTCCCACATAGCCAACTCAATCCAATGACAGATTCCCACATAGCCAACTCAATCCAATGACTGATTCCCACATAACCAACTCAATCCAATGACCGATTCCCACATAGCCAACTCAATCCAATGACCGATTCCCACATAGCCAACTCAATCCAATGATTGATTCCCACATAGCCAACTCAATCCAATGACAGATTCCCACATAGCCAACTCAATCCAATGACTGATTCCCACATAGCCAACTCAATCCAATGATTGATTCCCACATAGCCAACTCAATCCAATGACAGATTCCCACATAGCCAACTCAATCCAATGACCGATTCCCACATAGCCAACTCAATCCAATGACTGATTCCCACATAGCCAACTCAATCCAATGACCGATTCCCACATAACCAACTCAATCCAATGACCGATTCCCACATAACCAACTCAATCCAATGACCGATTCCCACATATCCAACTCAATCCAATGACCGATTCCCACATAACCAACTCAATCCAGTGACTGATTCCCACATAGCCAACTCAATCCAATGACTGATTCCCACATAACCAACTCAATCCAATGACTGATTCCCACATAACCAACTCAATCCAATGATTGATTCCCACATAGCCAACTCAATCCAATGATTGATTCCCACATAGCCAACTCAATCCAGTGACGGATTCCGAATGACATCTGCAGATCAACACGACACAAGAATTTCAACGTAACCATGACATTTTCTCACATAATCGTTGAAATTTAACAACGTTATTGGTCAACTATTTGGTTAATATCAAAACACTACTGTAGAAGACAAAGGTTAAGATTAATAAAGGCCATATTAGAAACTGTCATGGTTATGTTAGAAATTCTGAATACAGATGTTGATAACCAAATTTTAAAACCATTCTTCACGTTGTAAATGTCATATAATAACTACTGTATCTCCGTACATTTACCTTGTATTCAGTATGATTGTGTCCTCTTTATTTGGCTCAAATATTTGTATTCCATGGCATCGTGTTTTGTTCAAACAGGCTTTACTGAAAACTTTATAATTCGTTACATATATACCAGTATTCTTAAAAGTCTTTGTTTAAGATGTTTAAGATTTTGAATGAGGAAAGTTAAAATAATTTTGGTAAAGATACTTTAGTGTTTTCTGAATTGATGTGATCGTATAATAACTTCCTTGGTTCTATTCAGAAAGATTTAAGTGGTAAAACGTTTTTCTTCGATTAATGTTAATGAATAGTTCTTTGGTTTTTATCTCCATTTTTCAGTCACCTTATTCTGTTTCATAAGAAAAACTCTGATATCCAATTGCTTACTACCTGTAGTATGTTTAGTATGTATTATTTGTAGACAGGGAGGCAAGATTGGTCGCTTTCATAATTTAGTATGCCAACCTTCGTCAATTTTTGTATGATAATCACACAAAACGAACGTGTGGAAAGAATGACATTGTGACTTTTCGTATAATCCGGTCAGTTCCACCCACGGCGTTGACTCTCTACGGGTGTAAGACTTTTTATTTGGTATATATCACACTTACGTTACCAGCCGTCTCGAGATAGTATTTAGGAAACCCGACTCGGTTGGCGAGCTAAAATAATAAATTACTGGGATGTAGTTTTTTGTTAGCCATTACCCGTACACATAGTAAGGTTTTATAACCTTTAAGCCACTCACCACCTGGCAGCAGCAGCAGCGGATCGACTTTCTTTGACACGACAAAACAGTTTGCAATGCAGCCCTTGTTATTTATTCATAATAATGCATGAGCTGTAGCATCAAAAAACTAAATATAAACACATTAAACATGCACAGGGCTACGATTTGACTCCAGCAGAAATGAATACATGTTGTTCTTTGTAAATATTCATTGTTTTAAACTTCTTGATCCAAATGTGAATCAAGCTAATGTAGATTCAGGTCTGTCTTACTGTTTGCTTTTTTTATTTAGGTTAATAATGGAAAAAAATATCTTGTGTTTATAACAATTATCGCAGACTATAAAAACTGCTGTCGTGATCAAATTGAATTACTACTTAGCAAATGAACGAACGTCGTTGTAATCGTACGACAACATACCCTCATTTTTATTGTCTTACATCCATTTATTGTAATTGAGTCGTTTAACATTTTATTTGTGATAATGGGACTGATAATTCCTGCTATTTATCTGAATAAGTGTGGGTATGTTTCATCATATATTGTGTGTGATTGACTTAACAATATAATGGTGAATTTGTTGCTGAGATAATTATTTTCTTTATTTATTTATTTGTTTGTTAGTGTCAGTTTGTTATATCTCTGACTATTTTGAGGAGGGGGGGAGGGTTGAATTCAATGACAATTTACGTCATTTCAGAGGACGAACATATATTAATAGACTAAGGACCGCAAACGAAACAACTAAAAATATACGAATCGCGAAGCCACGTTGTCTGCAGGGGATAGGTTATGATACGTGTCTTGTACATGTATGTATCCTATATTCAGACTCAAACAGCGAACGACGTTGGTGTCTAACAATTAATTATTAAAATAATAATCATGTTAGTGATCACTATTACATGAACAGTGTCACAATTGGAAAAATAAACACTGATTATCCATTTTCATCATATAATCATTTTGTCAGTTTCACGTGTCTAT
The DNA here is from genome assembly GCF_964340395.1 of Glandiceps talaboti. Lineage (NCBI taxonomy): Eukaryota > Metazoa > Hemichordata > Enteropneusta > Spengelidae > Glandiceps > Glandiceps talaboti. The sequence goes on along the minus strand of NC_135563.1, from coordinate 2,339,241 downwards.
GAAATGAACACAGTGTCAAGAATTGAACATTTCTATTTCAAAGATAACCATTTAGCACTTTGTTAGATAACTCACTGGATCACTGACACTTATAAAGTACAAAAATGATATCGACTCTCTGGACAGTATGGATGACGGCAAATACAAACAAGAGAAAGAAAACCACCAATATATACTGAAGCAAACAAACAAACAAACAAAAAAACAAACAAACAACAACCAAATAAATAAATATAAACCAAATAAATCAACAACGAACTATAGAAACCAAAGAACCACTGCCAAATATTGAAGCGAACAGACAATGATTGAGCAATGCCGAAGCGTACAAATACACAATTCGATTTAGACACATAAGACGCAACCCTTAAACCATAGAGAACTTGAAAAAAAAACCATGTCATACAAGGTCTGCGTTTTGGGATGATACGAAGGCTTTAAGTAATGATATTGATGTAGATTCATTAGTAATTGTTGGTAGTTTTAAGACTTAGATTTAGTTTATTCACTTCACTGCTGACCGACATCACTTCTGGAATATCAAGTAGTACTAACTAAATTGACTTTAATAGTAGTATGGTGAAGGCAAATCTGGCACCATTACCAATCCGGTACAAGTCTTAACCACGTTGATCAGCAGTTGATACAGTCTGATATTTCTAAGTATTTAAAAGTCATTTAGACACACATTTATTAATACACTTTGGGGCAAAGAACTGGATTAAATACATCGAGTGAAATGGATGGGATCTAAGGTAGGCTTTAAGGGACTAACTGTAGAAAAAAACACGATTATGTCAAATAATTCGACAATAATTATCAATCTTTTAGCCTGCAACAAAGTTGACATATCGACGTCTGATAGTGTTTACGGATGAGTTTTTTCCTCACTTACATCTATTAGGGTCATGAAAGATTGAAACATGGTTTAGGTGATAAATAAGAACTGTAATCAATTTCTCACTAATGCGTATATCTGTTCTACGTTTTCTATACCCATTAAACGCCTCGTCTCTCCGGCGAACCAAAGCCCGACTTCGAATCATGTCTCATATTTTGGATATGATTGCCTATCTTAATAAGCAACCCAAAACGTGACACGTGCCTCCATTTGATGATCCATTTAGCAAGCATGATCCGTCATAATTAGAGTTTTGTAATTAATTAATCAGAGACGAACGAGGACGAGATAGTCTGTAGCAAGATGCAGAGAACGGGGCGGCGAATGAGAATTCCCCCATGTATTGTACAACGCATGTTCATTTTCAGAAATGAGCGTTTTGGCAATAAATCAACTAAGAAGTCTGAATTTTATCTCTTAATCTTTGTCATCCTTAATGAACAATAGGACACTATCAGTAATTTGTTAAGAGGTGTACACAATGTCATTAATTTGTTATTCTGCTCATGTGAGTTCGGAAAGGTTTGTCAAGTTTGTAGTTGTGAAAAAAACGGCCAACTTACTGCATGGTCCGTTAAGTTCGTGTGATAGGGGAAACTTTGAAGAAATTAAAACAAAGTTGAGTTTATTATTATTTCCGGAAACGAAGAATGTGGCATGACATTAGTAGCATAAGTTCTTCTGTCTCTTCTATAAAATACGTTGAGTACAGCAATGCATGGTTCTCCCATATACTGTATAATCGCAGAGAAACCATGCACACATTTGGATATCCGGCGTAACAAACACAATTTTAAGCAACAAATGTAAACTCAGTTCTGGACTTCTATTCATCCTGTCCTTTATCCTTATCAATTGTACATGTCCTACTCTCATTCGTATACCCTTTAAAGTTTTATTTGTGTTTTCATGTTTATGTATATTTATGTTACCTTCTTCAACTACCGATAAAGATACACAATAAATAGCCGTTCTTAGACATCACATTACGGTTGTCAATGAAACGAATCAAAGGGCACACTATCTTCAACTCATTGTCTGCCACCAAAATGAAATACTATTATTTAGTAAATATTTTCTTCATCTTTAACATATAATTTTGTCTCACAAGATAACTCCCTCTCCCTTTCTAACCGTATTTTCAGCTATCAACAGACACACACCTCGACATTTTTTTTTCGAAAACCGAGATGAACATTTCTGAGATCTCGCCGCGTTGTACCCTCCATATAAGGCTTACAGGGAGCAGGTATAGAAAAGATGGTACATAGACAACGATTTAGTCATTTTAATTCTATTCTTAACGAGTTCATTTTCTTTCAGATTAATCGAATAGTAGATAGCTGACGGCCATTATGGTTTATAGCAGTAAAAGTGTACTTGCGTGTCTGAGGCAAAATGACAGCCATTAGTTGAAATCGTTTAACCAACGAGACAAAGAACACTGCATTATATTAATCGCCATAAAAATAAACTGTAATAAAAAGTAGAGTAATGAAAATGCAATAATTTGTTAGGGCGAGCTGTAAGTACAGTTTACAGAGACATTGGTATGTACTGACCAACACAGTGAATTCAACGTGACCGCTTCTGGTACAATGCAGTCATACCTTTGTCAGCTCCTTCTATCGCCATTAGTATTGATACATCAACTCGTCATTTTAGGGTCTTCCAACATTCTTAATTCTTGATTTTAAAAGAACAGCGAAGCTTTAGAAACATGAGCAAAGTTCCAACGTAATTTCGAACATTTTATGTAAACTACTTTTAACTTGTAAGTGTTCTATTTGAGGACATTGCCAGTTTTATAACATCTGGTTCACCCAACCAGTGAAGTGCTGCATTTCTTTTAAAGTCTACATGAAAAAGCTCATAAGTTTACACTGAGGACATTAGGTCGGCACGGTTGAAAGCTATTACCAAAACGGGTGCCACGTTTTTCAATCTTACAATAAAGAAGCGTGGTATTTTCTAAGCTTAATGAATGTGACGAGTTGGGTTTTTACACCTAGCCTTCCATATTGTAGACTGACTAGTTGTAAATCACTCAGTTGTTCTCAATATATGGGCGTTACAAACGTGCCAGCGCGACCAACTGAAACCTCTACAGTATGCAAACACCGAAATTATCACACGGTCCCCAAGTCATGGTCTGCAGTTTAACAGTTTGAGTTTCCGAGTCCGTACGTGTCCAGAAACGAAATACGGAGAAATACACATTCATATCCGCTGTCAAATTAAAACGATAGCTTATTCGATATCACATCTCTGGACTGTCCTCAGGGAGTAACAAATATGGCCTCTTCTTTTGAAAAAATGCGCGGTGAGGTTTTACACGTCAAAAAGTAAACGAAAACAAAGTACATATGTATTTTTAAATTTCTCGGTAAAAACTGAGAACAAGAGAACGAAAATCATTTTAAAGAATATTTGATAGATCTATTGTCTTACTTTTGAACCTAAATATCACAACTTAGAAAAACCTAGTTAGATTAACAAACATAGAAAATACGACAGTTATTTGTTAATCTAAGGCCCAGGTTTTCATTATAGCACTCCACATGAATTTACTCCGTGTGTCGTTTCTTTCAATATACACACGGCACACAACTACAGCAATGTCGAAATGAAAAACCTACGTTTTAAATAAGTGACGTAAGTACTTGGACTAATACAACACTGGAAATCCATAGTGACAATTTTACGTGTCAAAATCCACAGTGACAATTTTACTTGTCAAAATCCACAGTGACAATTTGCGTGTCAAGTTGCAACACTTAAATTGATATTAGGTTTGACATACAAACACGAATAAAACAAAATCACCTTAGTGTTAATTTCAGTCGATTATTTCATAACAACAACTGAGTATATTTATTACACTCGTTTTACTGTCATATTGCAAGTGAACGATAACGTTTAAATGGCTATCTAAACAAATAAAGCAACAAAGAAAGCAAGTCTAACTGTAAGCAAATACTTGAAGCTAAAGTTGGCACTATGCAAACCGAGGTATCATTAATAGGAAATGAACACTCAATGACTTGTGTTTGTAAGTATCTTAAACTATTAAAGGCTTTGGGGAGTGCAAGAGTAATGACTCTAAACATGATATAGAGGAAAGGAAGAACCAAAGTGACTACGATTACAGTTTCACTCTGAGCATCAGCGATGTAGTGTTAAACATTCCTATGACGGTGTCTGTAATTCATCCTGGAATTATTATTCCTTTAATTTTTAACAAAAAGGAAGAGGAAGGGTTAAAGCGCTACAATTGTTTAAAGAAATATTTTCATCCCAATTTGACTAATTAGTATTAATTACATTAAAGCCTTCTTAAATATTACAATGAACTAAATACCAGGCTGTTGGGAGAGTACACACATTGGTGTCTAAGTGGATGAAATACTGGCGATCTCATTAACAACTATAGTGGGAATAATAGACCGATATTGAATATTCTTGTAATTTTGTATCCATACAAGTTGTATTGCATTAACCTATTTAAACCGTTTGTTAATTTCACATAAAGCGAAATTAATGAAGTTGAAGACAACCTGTTACAACGGCCTGGTGAAAGATGCGAAATGCCCTAATCACATACATTGTGAAATGAACACAACCTGTTACGAATTATTGTTCGAATATACACATTCAAGAAATGAACCACACAACTGGCACAATACGAGTTTGTTGATTTGGTAATTAGAAGAATAAACAATTAACGCAAACGAAGCAAGGATGAAGTGACTCGTTAAAGGATTACTCGTCAAAAGAGCTTTGATCGAAACAGCCAACAGCTGACTGTATTAAGCAGTGATATGACAAGATACTATCGTGTAATTCATTCACGGACGAGATGTTACTATCCATGTAATTACCATCTCAAAAATATGTAATGGCATAACGCTTTACTTTAATCGATTTCACGATTTGAAAATAAGAATGTTGTCATTTATCAAACATGAATCGTTTACTTTGGACTAAACAATCGTTCAGAATTTCGATGTGATTCTGGCGGGCGATAATTCACAAAAACTAACATACTATACTGATTTTAATGTTCTACTTGATCAAAAGATTGAGATTTCGCGAAAGTATAGATACTTTAATAATCAGTTTTGAATTAAAGATCCAAGTCTGTATAATAAGTTAACAAAGTCAAGTTTGTGTGTTGTGTTGTGTTGTGTTGTGTTGTGTTGTGTTGTGTTGTGTTGTGTTGTGTTGTGTCGTGTTGTGTTGTGTTGTGTTGTGTTGTGTTGTGTTGTGTTGTCCTTTGTTGATTTTTTTAAATTACTTTCTTGGTCTGATCATTTTGTTTGAATTATTGATTAACAAATTAAGTACGACATCTTTTATCTTAATTTTGACCTTTCTGTGATAATGATGAGCAAGTTTTTCGGTTTCTGATAGGATTTTCTGTCTGTACTGCGTGGTTTGGATCTAAGCTTATACCAACACTCAAACTACATATAGAACGAATTCGTAAATATAATTGTAAACATATATCGAGATTTAGAATACTACTACTTGATGTGAATCTGTTATTACTATGGATTATTTATTGTGTATACAATCATGGTAATTTACCTCCTAATCCACATTCACCGGCTTTGAACTTGTTTCAGTCATAATAGCGATATATTCGATATTTGGGTAAAAAGCTGTGGTATCGATAATTAATGTATTTGAAATACACATTGTCAATTTACTCCCGGAACTTCAACTTTCAAAATTGGGTGAACGCAAAGTAAGAGACCACCGTGTCTTTGTCGTGGTGATCGGTTCGATTTCGCCGTCCAAGCATAAGTATTGTACATTCGTTTGCTATTTTCCATGTCGCTGTACACTAAAGACCTTAATCAAAGGGACGAACAAATGAATTTTCAAGCGCGTTTGCTTCGCAAAGACTATTAACCACCCACGACTCCAAATCATCAATGTAACACCAGAATATGAACTTTTAAATCTGAAGAGGACAAGATTTCAGAGGCTTTAAGTAAAATACATTTTTACACTAAAAAATACAAATTAATACTGGAAACTTAGAAGAACTTCATTTTCCCCACATATTTTGTGTTGTGGTCAGCGTTTACAAATTGCAACTCTTGCGGGATTGGGAGAGAAGGACGGACACAAGCATAGTTGATATCAACGGATTTGGATGATCATCGAAAAACATATGGCAATATTGGGGATAGGGGCTAAAATAAGGAACTTGTAGACACTGATATTTTCACATGATAATATATATATTACCTTAATTTAATACATTGCGTCATGACTATGAATCACAATTAAAGTAGTCTTTTCAATTAAAAAAAAACTATTTCTTACATTACAATGTTGTTACAAGTAAGTTTGTTTTACTATATGAGTTCAAGATTGTGAAAACATAGAATACAAGTCTCTTCACTTAGTCTAGTTTTTTAAAGTGCACGTCACTCGAGTTGGAAACCAATAGTTTGAAAACAATCTGTCGTGCTTTTAAACGAAAAGACGAAAGTTTAAAATGTCATGAAAGGTTACCCTATTTACATAAAAAATATTCGATAATGATCCTATCGGTCTTACCGCTAAGTCGTGGCTCTCCTCTCTGTTCATACACATCAAGTCAAAATATGTAATGTCAGAATTGGCCATATTCTAACTGTAATAACAACCAGTCTAGGCAAACACATGACAGTTTATGAGTCACGGTTGATTCCGGAGTACAAGCAATTGCTTTTACCGCACACTTAGGTCCACAAACTCGGTCCATCTCTTGGTCATCCATCATACAGTGAGCAGACTTTTAAAATGACTAGGTTCTTCATGGCAAAGTATACAAAGGACATACCCATGAAAGTTATTCCGTTTTCCTATGGATATACATAGCCTGCATGGTGTGCCATTGGGTACAAACCATATGCTGGTAGATGAAAAGGCTGGGTTGGTATTTGTGATCGGAAATACGGGGCAGAAGCATAAAATCCCGGTGCACCACCAGGGAAAGGAACACCAATTGTCGGAGGTAGAAGTGGCTTGGCAGCCATTTTAAGTTTTTCGAGTTCAGCCTCTTGGAGTCTTTTGGCCTTAGCACGTCTATTTTGGAACCAGATCTTGACTTGTGTCTCTGTGAGATTTAGAGAGGCTGAGAACTCCGCTCTTTCGGCAATTGATAGGTACTGCTTCTGTCGAAATTTACGTTCTAATGCCAGCAACTGAGACGTCGTAAAGGGAGTTCTGGGTTTTCGATTAGTTTTGTGCTTTCGCAAAGTGCAGACCTTCGGTGGCGACGAACCTGTAGCGGAGACAGACGACATTGACATAGTGAGAAAGATAAAGCCATATAGTATCACCCGTTTGGTCGATGTTTTGAGACAAACACACTCTTACTATGGAGACACATGAAAGCTTATCGTGTTATAGTTTTAATTAGAAGGGCATCTGGTCCACCAACATGACATACCAAATCGGAGAGTCGACCAAGACAATATGCAGGCCTCCGAATTACAACCAGTTCCCACCGATGTCATAAACTGTTCAACTTAATAGCACCCGTTGACCATGTCATAAATGTAAGGTGCGTGTCCTCTCTCTTTTATTTTTCAAAAATACAAACTTTGCAACAAAACGCTTTAAAGCAATGCACAAATACGTGTTTCCTTTAAATAAACGAAATAAATGAAGCCCTTGAAGTTAAGCCAGGTAATTAGAGAACAAATAAACAAACAAGATAGTACTAGTATATTACTTACGTCCGTTCGATGACGGTGAAAATGATGAATCCAACCAGTGGAACGTAGCCGTGGTCCATGCCGATGACTTGGTAGTGGATGATGACAAGGGTATCTCGTTATCTTTTGGTTTACATGTGTTGTCTTTACTTGAGGGGTTTGGTTTACTCAGGATTCCTTCGACACTGAAGGACGAAGGAACTGTACTAGTAGAAACAGGGCGACGAGATTCTTTCGATACCTCTGAGTCCATTTTCTGAGTTTCCGAACCCCGTTGCCGAATAATAGAAGCCACACTGAATGCTATGTTTTCTGGTACAGCTGAGTTGAAGTCAGTTGAACTGCTCCCCGTTATTGTCGCTGCTCCTGTCGTAGACGTTGTCATTGGAACACGAGTGTTCTCACCGGTGTCGTAACTCGGACTATCTCTTCCACCAAGGGAGCTGCAACTAGCGTTAGAATTGTCGCTGTTATTGGTGTTAGAAGGGGAATCAAGTTTATAGAATGCAGAGTTACTACTGAAAGTCAACGAATTCTGCGACATTGTTAATATGTAAACTCAACAAGTCAACTTTTCAGTCAGGAAGCGTTCACTTGCTATTTGTCTCGATAGCTGTTCCCCTTGGCTTGCTAAGGGGAAAAGTGACCATTAATAAGCCGAATATAAAATATCGAGGTGAGTAGAGCAGACAAGGTTACACTGTTGAAGTCCGCCTACATTTACATAATTGTATACTTTAGCTCTCTCATGTTGCGCCCAATCACAACTTGGCGAGTGTATGACGCGGCTAATCATGCGACTTCATATTTCCTAAGTGCAGTATAAATACTACTAATATACAGTATGAATGGATGCTGTGCAGGCGAATCGAGTGGTCGGCTCGTTTACACAAGATTAGCTGGCTCATAAACAACGGTGTCGATTGGCCAATCTATTTGCAATTATATTCAGTGTAAGTTAAAGTATGGGCGGGCGACTACACGGCTATTGTCCCCGAGTATGGTATGATTGTGTGCCCGCAAGCATCCCTCGCCATCAAAAGACTTAGCTGGGCCTAAGCTGCATGTGAATAGGCTTATCAAATTTTATTCATGAACATAAAGAACTTATTTGCAGTGGGTACACACCCCTTTAGGTGATCAATTACCCTCAGACCAAGCCAGAGCTAATTGGCCCGACAAATAATCTATCATGGTTTGTCATCGTTTACCAATGGAACAGACAAGCTCGGCCACAACAGAGGCGCCAGGAACACAGAATTTACGGCTTGATCAAAGGAATAAACTCCGCTTAGCATATGGAATAGTTACAGAGGCTTTGAATGGCTTCAATAAGCTTTAGTGTTCTTTGTAACAACAGTACTGTTTCAATTCAGAATTACCCCAAGGATATCTTGTCGGTCTCTAAATAAAAAACAAAAGTTTATTTTTTTGAAAATAATCTGTATGAAATGTACAATATTTTACGCACAACTGAGGCTACCAAGGTGTGATTGGGATAGAAGTTGCGAGAGATGAAGAATGCGTAATTCGGTAGCATCTTAAAGATTAGGTTGATGTCTCGTCGACAAGGTGTTTATGATCGTGAGTATTCCCAAGGCGAGGACCGAAACGGAAACCGTCAAAGTATGGATTGGCTGGTTTTTTAACGCTAGACTGATCATCGACACAGCACTAGTGATAATGAGATCGCCAACTTAGATGGAAATAGTCATTTAACAAGAATTTAATATATATGCTACAAATGACTTCTCTATGAGTGCTTAAACACATCTATCCATAATATGTTTGCCCAACAGAAGCGTCGCCCGATGATGGATGTGTTTACTTCAAACTTAGACCTAGTTAGAAACACTATAGAGGTAGGAAGAAAGCACTGAATGTGAACACATATTCAACTAAATACAGAAGATATTCTATGTTGTTTTGTGACATTTCTCACCAGTTACAATTTCCGACCTTTCCCAGAATAGGCGCAGTTTGTATTGCGGGTTTCCTTCCCGCCATTCCAGTTCATATCAAAGTCAACTATTTTCTTCTAGCATCTATTTGTTACCAGTTTGGTTCAACTATCCGATAATTTGATTGGAAAAATATGAGACTAGTCGCGATAAGAACACTGTCTCCAAACGTATATAGAGACAATTACGGCCAATTATATCCCATTGCAGCTAATCACACACCACTTCTTACCCGGTAACTGAGAAGTGATACGAATGGGATCGGTTTAATATATGGAACGCGATAAGAAAACAGACATGGACCGAGATTGAGATCTGGTGTTGATCGCTCAGCATTTTATGTGACTTAGTAGTCTAATAATAGAACACAGACACAGAGAGGGAGCGAAGGAGACTACGGACGATTTCTAGACTACGGTCGCCATCTATAGACCGCTCTGCAGTAAAATGTCAGAAGTGAGTGCTGTTTAGATGCACTTGTTCATGTCAAATAAATTGACCTAGTCAGTTGGGAGAGTTTTTGAAACGACAGATGTGGCGGACGTAAACTCGTCAAATTTTGACATTATTTTTTTCTTCTCTATTTCAACGGTCGGTAGGTGCGGAGGTGGACTGCCGGTCCGATTCAACGGTGGTATAAAAGGAGGGTGGAGCGAAACAAAACGCGGCGCCGTTCCCCCAACTTTGGCTTTCCGTAAAATAGTTAGCAGGACGGCCGTGAATAGTTTGTTACTCTAACTCTCCACCAGAAGCGTAGATCGTTTCATGCACCGAAGCTACTCAGTATAAGTCAAAGTATGACTTTTGCCCTCTTTCGTACACACGACCCGAAAAGGCTAATAACTGTGCCTTTGGGTAAACTTACGAATTGTATCGATGGCGGTTTAAACAAGATAAAGCGGCCGACAGAACAGAGCCACTTCAATTTTCCGAGGCATTGCGTTTACAGGATTTTCAATGAGAAATAAATGGTAAATGCATTTGAAGAATGGATGCCGAACAATTGAAACAAAAACAAGGCTTTTCTAGAGGGAGATAATAGGCACTCATTTTCGGATTATTTGTTCTTTCTGTATGTGGACTTCCTTAAAGCTCATTAAAACGATACCTTGCTTCGAATTTTTGCTCCGTGGGACACTATCCGGCTGAGTGCGATTCTATTAAGTTCGTTTGAAAACTTATCGTTAAGATATATGGTGGCCTTGCGGCGAGTGGAAGTCTTAAAATCTGAAAGAGTTCAAAAGGAAGGGCATCGTTAAACAGATTTGCTGGGTTTTAATACAACTAACTACCCCTTTGTAAAGAAAAGTAATCGCTGAGTAATTCTCGAGTCGTCCATCCATCACCCGAGTGTTCCACCCCCTCTTAATTATACCAACCGCCGGTCTTTCAATTCTCGCCAGCTCGGTGGCTCTTGCCTCGGGCGAAGTTTTCCAATCCTTTGAGTCTTTTGGAGAAGCTCAGACAACAAAATAACCGGTTGATGCCGGGTTACTTTCTACTTTTGGAAAAAAACATCATTCTCTTGGGACAAGCCCATTGCTGTGTACTGTGGGGGTCAATTAGTAAATGCGAATCGTTAATTTGCCACTAACAACTTGTATGGGGCGTTGAAGACGCTCATTTTCAACTAGGTGTGTCTTCACTAGCGTTCCACTCGTAAAAAAATACAGCAATGTGTAAACAAATGTCATTTTAACGGTCAAATCAGATTTCAACAAATATTCAAATACGTCTCCTGAGATGTGGAGCCCGGTCTACAAAGAATTCGGCTGCAAAACAAAACCTCGGGGCATTCGTTCCACCGAGTTAACTTATATCGCCTTTGGTTCAACCGTGTGCACGCAAACATACAGCCCACGACAGAATCAAGCATTAATTACGTTGGGCGTAGTTGTCGCTGTAAAAAAAATGAGCGTTTTCTGTTAAATAGTGGGAAATGTATGTTTGCTTTTATATCGTCCCTCTTGATATTCCGATGGCAGAATCGCACATTTGGGTCTTCTTGCCTTTCCATTAAGTCTCAAATTAAGTTGTTTTTAAGAGATCATTACGGGTAAATGAAATCAAGAACTGCCCTCAATCACAATTCATTTCTCTGACGTATTCATCATCGGAGTCAATTTTCCAGATTTCTGGAGGGATTTCGTGAAAGTTACATCCGATATTAACCGATAAATGAAGATAAACGATGGCGCTAATCGGAAGTTGATTTACTCCCATAGTACTCAATTGGTCGTCCAGGCAGCTAATACATACCTCTTAAAACATCTACCATTGCTTCTTCGTACATATCCGCTTTTTGTAGACCATGTGTTCATTTCATGGTGAATATCGGTAACTACTATTTCATTTTTTAAAACATGTGTTCTTTTCGTCTGTTATCTGTATTTATGATTTAAAAAAAACACGTTTCATGTAGGTTATGTAATAATAATAAACATATAGATATACTAAGTTTGTTTGTTTGTTATTTCTCAGTGTAATTTCATTCGGCCCTTAATTTGCGTCTTCCTTTAGAAAATGAATATAAATGAATTTTGCGGATTCCCTTTGAATCGATTTAAGTTCTCGAAATTCAGCAAAGGAGAATCCGTCTGACTGACTGACTGACTGACTGAGAATTAAACAATACAGACCAATATTAAAAAAGGGACTGGTATATTTATAATTATATCTGACTGAGAATTAAACAATACAGACCAATATTACGAGTATCTGATATATTTATAATTATATCTAACTGAGAATTAAACAATACAGACCAACATTACGAGTATCTGGTATATTTATAATTATATCTAACTGAGAATTAAACAATACAGACCATTATTACGAGTATCTGATATATTTATAATTATATCTGACTGAGAATTAAACAATACAGACCAACATTACGAGTATCTGGTATATTTATAATTATATCTGACTGAGAATTAAACAATACAGACCATTATTACGAGTATCTGATATATTTATAATTATATCTGACTGAGAATTAAACAATACAGACCAATATTACGAGTATCTGGTATATTTATAATTATATCTGACTGAGAATTAAACAATACAGACCAATATTACGAGTATCTGGTATATTTATAATTATATCTAACTGAGAATTAAACAATACAGACCATTATTACGAGTATCTGATATATTTATAATTATATCTGACTGAGAATTAAACAATACAGACAATATTACGAGTATCTGATATATTTATAATTATATCTAACTGAGAATTAAACAATACAGACCATTATTACGAGTATCTGATATATTTATAATTATATCTGACTGAGAATTAAACAATACAGACCATTATTACGAGTATCTGGTATATTTATAATTATATCTGACTGAGAATTAAACAATACAGACCAATATTACGAGTATCTGATATATTTATAATTATATCTGACTGAGAATTAAACAATACAGACCAATATTACGAGTATCTGATATATTTATAATTATATCTAACTGAGAATTAAACAATACAGACCAATATTACGAGTATCTGATATATTTATAATTATATCTAACTGAGAATTAAACAATACAGACCATTATTACGAGTATCTGATATATTTATAATTATTTATGACTGAGAATTAAACAATACAGACCAATATTACGAGTATCTGATATATTTATAATTATATCTAACTGAGAATTAAACAATACAGACCAATATTACGAGTATCTGATATATTTATAATTATATCTGACTGAGAATTAAACAATACAGACCATTATTACGAGTATCTGGTATATTTATAATTATATCTGACTGAGAATTAAACAATACAGACCAATATTACGAGTATCTGGTATATTTATAATTATATCTGACTGAGAATTAAACAATACAGACCAATATTACGAGTATCTGGTATATTTATAATTATATCTGACTGAGAATTAAACAATACAGACCAATATTACGAGTATCTGGTATATTTATAATTATATCTGACTGAGAATTAAACAATACAGACCAATATTACGAGTATCTGATATATTTATAATTATATCTGACTGAGAATTAAACAATACAGACCATTATTACGAGTATCTGGTATATTTATAATTATATCTGACTGAGAATTAAACAATACAGACCAACATTACGAGTATCTGATATATTTATAATTATATCTGACTGAGAATTAAACAATACAGACCATTATTACGAGTATCTGGTATATTTATAATTATATCTGACTGAGAATTAAACAATACAGACCAACATTACGAGTATCTGGTATATTTATAATTATATCTAACTGAGAATTAAACAATACAGACCATTATTACGAGTATCTGGTATATTTATAATTATATCTGACTGAGAATTAAACAATACAGACCAATATTACGAGTATCTGATATATTTATAATTATATCTGACTGAGAAATAAACAATACAGACCAATATTACGAGTATCTGGTATATTTATAATTATATCTAACTGAGAATTAAACAATAGTATACAGACCATTATTACGAGTATCTGATATATTTATAATTATATCTGACTAAGAATTAAACAATACAGACCAATATTACGAGTATCTGGTATATTTATAATTATATCTAACTGAGAATTAAACAATACAGACCATTATTACGAGTATCTGGTATATTTATAATTATATCTAACTGAGAATTAAACAATACAGACCAATATTACGAGTATCTGGTATATTTATAATTATATCTAACTGAGAATTAAACAATACAGACCAATATTACGAGTATCTGGTATATTTATAATTATATCTAACTGAGAATTAAACAATAGTATACAGACCAATATTACGAGTATCTGATATATTTATAATTATATCTGACTAAGAAATAAACAATACAGACCATTATTACGAGTATCTGGTATATTTATAATTATATCTAACTGAGAATTAAACAATACAGACCAATATTACGAGTATCTGATATATTTATAATTATATCTGACTGAGAATTAAACAATACAGACCAACATTACGAGTATCTGGTATATTTATAATTATATCTAACTGAGAATTAAACAATACAGACCAATATTACGAGTATCTGGTATATTTATAATTATATCTGACTGAGAAATAAACAATACAGACCAATATTACGAGTATCTGGTATATTTATAATTATATCTAACTGAGAATTAAACAATACAGACCATTATTACGAGTATCTGATATATTTATAATTATATCTAACTGAGAATTAAACAATACAGACCATTATTACGAGTATCTGATATATTTATAATTATATCTGAGTAAGAATTAAACAATACAGACCAATATTACGAGTATCTGATATATTTATAATTATATCTGACTGAGAATTAAACAATACAGACCATTATTACGAGTATCTGGTATATTTATAATTATATCTAACTGAGAATTAAACAATACAGACCAACATTACGAGTATCTGGTATATTTATAATTATATCTAACTGAGAATTAAACAATACAGACCATTATTACGAGTATCTGGTATATTTATAATTATATCTAAGTAAGAATTAAACAATACAGACCATTATTACGAGTATCTGGTATATTTATAATTATATCTGACTGAGAATTAAACAATACAGACCAATATTACGAGTATCTGGTATATTTATAATTATATCTAACTGAGAATTAAACAATACAGACCATTATTACGAGTATCTGATATATTTATAATTATATCTAACTGAGAATTAAACAATACAGACCAACATTACTAGTATCTGATATATTTATAATTATATCTAACTGAGAATTAAACAATACAGACCATTATTACGAGTATCTGATATATTTATAATTATATCTGACTAAGAATTAAACAATACAGACCAACATTACGAGTATCTGATATATTTATAATTATATCTAACTGAGAATTAAACAATACAGACCAATATTACGAGTATCTGGTATATTTATAATTATATCTGACTAAGAATTAAACAATACAGACCATTATTACGAGTATCTGATATATTTATAATTATATCTGACTGAGAATTAAACAATACAGACCATTATTACGAGTATCTGATATATTTATAATTATATCTACATATAAATATTAAGAAGTTGTTCTGCTTTTGAGATACGTCATTAATAATTGAAAATTAGCATAGAGTTAATATGAGTCATACCACTAGAGTAATATTGGGTATAAATTCAATAAACTTATTAATCAGTTGATTTATTAGAATGAAGTTCGACATGATATGCAATAATTAATGAAACTTATTAAAATCGAATAAATCAAAGCTGGCACCGTTTCATTGTAAGACTGAAATAGATGTATTAAATTGTAACAGGGCTGATGTTGGCATTGTTTCATTGTAAGACTGAAATAGATTTATCAAATTGTAACAGGGCTGATATTGGCATTGTTTCATTGTAAGACTGAAATAGATTTATTAAATTGTAACAGTGCTGATGTTGACATTGTTTCAATGTAAGACTGAAATAGATGTATTAAATTGTAACAGGGCTGATGTTGGCATTGTTTCATTGTAAGACTGAAATAGATGTATTAAATTGTAACAGGGCTGATGTTGGCATTGTTTCATTGTAAGACTGAAATAGGTGTATTAAATTGTAACAGGGCTGATGTTGGCATTGTTTCATTGTAAGACTGAAATAGATGTATTAAATTGTAACAGGGTTGATGTTGGCATT
The DNA here is from genome assembly GCF_964340395.1 of Glandiceps talaboti. Lineage (NCBI taxonomy): Eukaryota > Metazoa > Hemichordata > Enteropneusta > Spengelidae > Glandiceps > Glandiceps talaboti. The sequence continues at coordinate 2,322,946 of NC_135563.1, read as the reverse complement.
GTAAGGCTGAAATAGATTTATTAAATTGTAACAGGGCTGATGTTGGCATTGTTTCATTGTAAGACTGAAATAGATGTATTAAATTGTAACAGGGCTGATGTTGGCATTGTTTCATTGTAAGACTGAAATAGGTGTATTAAATTGTAACAGGGCTGATGTTGGCATTGTTTCATTGTAAGACTGAAATAGATGTATTAAATTGTAACAGGGTTGATGTTGGCATTGTAAGGCTGAAATAGATTTATTAAATTGTAACAGGGCTGATGTTGGCATTGTTTCATTGTAAGACTGAAATAGATGTATTAAATTGTAACAGGGCTGATGTTGGCATTGTTTCATTGTAAGACTGAAATAGATGTATTAAATTGTAACAGGGTTGATGTTGGCATTGTTTCATTGTAAGACTGAAATAGATGTATTAAATTGTAACAGGGCTGATGTTGGCATTGTTTCATTGTAAGACTGAAATAGATGTATTAAATTGTAACAGGGCTGATGTTGGCATTGTTTCATTGTAAGACTGAAATAGGTGTATTAAATTGTAACAGGGCTGATGTTGGCATTGTTTCATTGTAAGACTGAAATAGATGTATTAAATTGTAACAGGGTTGATGTTGGCATTGTAAGGCTGAAATAGATTTATTAAATTGTAACAGGGCTGATGTTGGCATTGTTTCATTGTAAGACTGAAATAGATGTATTAAATTGTAACAGGGCTGATGTTGGCATTGTTTCATTGTAAGACTGAAATAGGTGTATTAAATTGTAACAGGGCTGATGTTGGCATTGTTTCATTGTAAGACTGAAATAGATGTATTAAATTGTAACAGGGTTGATGTTGGCATTGTAAGGCTGAAATAGATTTATTAAATTGTAACAGGGCTGATGTTGGCATTGTTTCATTGTAAGACTGAAATAGATGTATTAAATTGTAACAGGGCTGATGTTGGCATTGTTTCATTGTAAGACTGAAATAGATGTATTAAATTGTAACAGGGTTGATGTTGGCATTGTAAGGCTGAAATAGATTTATTAAATTGTAACAGGGCTGATGTTGGCATTGTTTCATTGTAAGACTGAAATAGATTTATTAAATTGTAACAGTGCTGATATTGGCATTGTTTCATTGTAAGACTGAAATAGATTTATTAAATTGTAACAGGGCTGATGTTGGCATTGTTTCATTGTAAGACTGAAATAGATGTATTAAATTGTAACAGGGTTGATGTTGGCATTGTTTCATTGTAAGACTGAAATAGATTTATTAAATTGTAACAGGGCTGTTGTTTTCAACATTTAAATTAGAAAAGTTGGTCGAATTTCTACCTTCCACGTTTAACGTCTTTTGAAATGCATGACCGGGTTACCTTTCAGATGTATAGGCAGCCGTCGTTTGGTCCGTGCCGTTCAATGGACAGACAGCACCCCGGCCTCTCAGATGGTAATTTACGATGGTTTCTGATGTATTCAATTAGATGAAGAAATGAATTAGACAAAGAAAATACGAAACGAAGCGTTGAAACGAAACAATATGGGCATGTGATAGCATGACAAGGAACGTAACATAGATCACTTATCGACAAACTATGAGAGGGAAACACTATGATACCTTAGATGCAAATGGGAATGATAATGTATATTAAAGATTAAAGCTGATAAAAAATGACATCGAAGTCCGCTTGGGATGGCGATTGACAGGGGTTCTGGATGTGGTGACGACAATTGAATGTCTTGATATCTTGAGATTAGTCGATAATTTCAACACCATTGTTATCAGTAATGCACAGAATGATTTAAGCGTTTTATTTTTCATTTACAAGTGCTCATTTTTCACGTTTCTGTAATGTGGGTGTACTTTTTAACAAACAAATCACGTGTCCTGTCCCTATGTGTGGGTTTAGTATCTACTTCCCACGATGCAAACCTTTTTCACTTTTTGTTCTTGAAAACAGCCGTACAGTTTAACATACAACATATAATTATTCCAACATATATGACAATTCAAAGTCAATGATACATCAACAATATAATAGTTTCGAATGTAAATGGTGATATACAAACTTTGAAATACTATATGCACAACCGTAAATGAAGAGTACACTTCCGAAGTGTTCTCCATTCTGGTACGTTATCAATATTAAATATTGACCATTTTTTTTGTACCATTTAGTAAGCTCAAATTACATTTATTTGATAAATGTCTGTCAATATATCACACTTCCCCATTAATTATGACAAAGTTCCCGAGTCTTAATTCTGATTTACATCATAGAATGTAATGATTTTTAATAATCGAACACCAAGCGTCTTAAAGCTCATAAAATGTAACACATGTGAAGAGCAGAAGAAAAAGTACTGTCACGTTGTGGGTCCATTCCATCTCCTGTTCACCCCAGTATTTTGGCGCCAGGGGCAAACTCTTTATAACATCAGCCCTCTATATATTCTTTGACCTGCAATAAAACACCTGCCTTTTCCGGAGTAATAATTTTGTTCTTATTTTGATTTAGTCGCGTAACGAAGTATGTATATGAATATTTGTGAGACTCGATAAAGGCAGGCAACGGGAAGGAAGCCTCGTATACTACGTAGGCAGCAAAACCTGGGGCTGTAATAATAAGAAAAGAATACGGTAAATTCACTTTTGTCATATGGTAATGATAGGTGACAGTCATGATCGTTTTCAATATATAAACAAATTTGTAAATTGGGGTTAATAACTTGATAAGTGTGCGTATGAGAACACAGTAGAGATTCCTTTCTTACAGTATCACCAAGGAGAGGACAACCTTCACCGAATGTACTGTTACACTACTACACTACACGACACGACACTACACTACACTACACTACACTACACTACACTACACTACACTACACGGCACGACACGGCATGACACGGCGCGGCGCGACACGGTACGGCACGGCACGGCACGGCATGGCATGGCGCTGTACTACACCGTACACTGCACTGCACTGCACTGCACCACACTACATTACACTACACTACACTGTACTACACTACACTACACGACAAGACATGACACCGCACGGCACGGCACTGTACTACACTGCACTGCACTGCACTGCACTACACTACACTACACTACACTACACTACACGACACGACAATGTACTACACTACACTAAACTACATTACACTACACTACACTACACTACACGAATATAATGTTACGATGTTCTAAATGACTGTGACTTTACAATACTCGACACGACTGTTTTGCAATGCTCTAAGCAACTCCTTTACAATACTCATCATGACTACATGACCACGATGCCCGTACCGTCAAATTGTGCTTGACTGAAATGTTACTTTTCGTGACTGTGATGTTACCCTCCCAGACTACAATGTTAGCATTACTATCTTTTGACTGTAACGTTACTATCATATTGATCTGCTGTCGTGTTATATCTTCGACTGTAATTGTTACTATGTACTCTGCTGGATGATCTAAAATGATTGCATTCTTACTATTTAGGTAATTACTGGCTTTAATAAACTATACATGGAAAACAAGTGGACTCTGACTCGACTAAAAATTAGAGACACGCTGTCTAAATAATCAATAGTGAGCACTATATACAAAATTTTAGTACAGGTGCATAGAAATGATAGCAAGGATACATTTCATTGATATAAAGACACGTTAGGCATGAAGGTTTAGTTGTAATGTACATATTGAACAAGTTGACTGGTCTTGCTCTCAAATTGGGGACATATGTACATAGTAAATGTGCGATAGATTCTGGAAAAATGGTCAAGTAAGTTATTGTTAACAACGTTCTTGTGTTACTTAGTTTCACTTGGTATTTTGTGACTTGAAATAAAATTTAAAGGCATAGCTGTGGAGAAAGCTCTAAATTTGAAATTATGGGAGACAAGTTAAACAATATGACATTTCTAGCACGACCGAAAATCCAATTCAGAAATAGATTTTAACGACATATCATTTTGACGGTAAGAAATACAACCGATACTAAAACGTGTAAATTAATTTGAAGGAGTGTATAAACCGGGTGCCTCTTTATTGAAAAACAAATACAAAATATGAATTAAATATGAATAAAATATTTGAAAGCCATTCGACAATACAAGTATTTTCATTGGAACCAATACAGCCCTTAGGGGTAAACCATTTTATTTATTTTTTTTGCGGGGGAGGGGGGAGCCGGAGGATTTGAACACAATATTTTTTTTCACCCACCATGACAGCAATTTTTTTTTGCTAAGTAGGGTTACAGTAAATTTGTTGTTGTATAAATGTATGAAATATATTTCAAAAACTTGACTTGTCGCATACATACATACATACATACATACATACATACATACATACATACATACATACATACATACATACATACATACATACATACACACATACATACATACACACATACATACATACATACATACATACATACATACATACATACATACATACATACACACACACATACATACATACATACACACATACATACATACATACATACATACATACATACATACACACACACACACACACACACACACACACATACATAAAATAAAGTAATTTCCTCATTATAGGAGACATACATGATGGATGTAGCTTTAATATTCCAAGAGTAGCTAGTACAATTTATGGTAAAGGTTGATAGAAGTTTGAGGAAGCCAAGTTGGGGAGGGGGGGGGGGGAGGGTACGGGAGGCAGTTTCCCCCTTCCGTCCCCGGAGATGTTTGAAATTCAATGGCTAAAAGAATGCTTTCTGCTGCTATTTAAAGCGTCGAGGTTGTAAAAATACGATGACAGTAAATTGGAATCGAAATACAAGGTGGGTACGTTTTTAATTTTTGAAATTCAAGAACTCAAAAAGTGTTATGTGGTATTATTTTAACCCATCAAGGTGATAACAAATATCCTTTCCTGATCACATTGAAATTTGAATTGAGAAAACTAAGACTGAGAAACTTTCTCAAAGTAAATTTGTTGTATGCCATACAATTTAAATCATTTTATCATTATGAAAAATTACAGGATTCATTCAAGGTACTAAGTCAGGTCAGTATTCTCAGTAATTTGATTGATTTGATGTTTCGTTTTGTTTCATCATTTGCCAATTGATCGTATAATTCTTTGACAAGAAACTTAAGTGCAGGTACGGCGGCGGCCCCAGAAACACATGACCCTGACAATTAGACATTTCTGGCTAGTTTCTGTACTTGAAGCAAAACAATTTATTTATTTTTAGTTCATAATCTGGAAGCATTTTTTTCTGTCTTAGTTGGTCAGCAATTTTTTTTCCTGCTTTTGGCCGACGACAATGTTTTATTCTCAGCCCCCCCCCCCCCCCAGAAATCAAAATGTGTACCCCTTACTTACCATTAAAGACTCAAAGTTAGTCAAAGTACGTCACCGGTGGAGTTAACCAAAGTATAACCGCTCTAAAATACATGTAAAATGATATACATAAATTCTAATTATGTCAATTTTAGATGGCCAATTACCTTGCATACCTTGTTAATATGACACAATGTAATCCCCTATTTCTACCTACTTTATCTTATTTAGAATGATAACGTACAAAGGATTATCTTACAATAAGTCACTCACTTCCCGAGCACATTTAGGTCTCTACCACTAAATGATACTTCCAGATGGTCGAGTCAGATTTGGCCTAGCAGACCTTGACTAAGCTTTTAAACGAAATTAGTTCAATAATATCAATATTAAATATATAACGGATAATCCTAGATAAAACGTTGGACATACACACACCCACACACACACATACATGCATACATACATACATACATACATACATACATACATACATACATACATACATACATACATACATACATACTTACATACATACTTACATACATACATACATACATACATACATACATACATACACACACACATCCATACATCCATCCATCCATCCATACATACATACATACATACATACATACATACATACATACATACATGCATACATGCATGCATACATACATACATACATACATACATACATACACCACAGGGAACAGGACAAATAATCAGTTTTGTTATGGCGATTTTCCGGATTTCTAATATTATTTTCTGTATATTTCAAATAAAGTTTCCACTCACTGTTTTTTCTTACTATTTCCTATGTGATATCAATGTCTTATCGGAGCTTATCAGCTTTGCATTAATTAGTAGCTTACTAATTCAAGAACAAACTCACTAGTTATTTGCCCAATTAGCGCATTAAGCCGTGAGTGTAAACATTCCCTGATCCGACTAATGGTGGTACCTGTTCCCTGTGCATACACACATCCATACATACATACACACATCCATACATCCATCCATCCATCCATACATACATACACACATACACACACACACATACATACATACATACATACATACATACATACATACATACATACATACATACATACATACATACATACATACATACATACATACATACATACATACGTCTAGACTGAAAGTGGTTGGAGAGGGGTGTAGACAAAAAACAGCTAGAATACACAGGAATCAAGGTCGTTGAGGGATGAATAAATTTATCAGTTTGAAATCGATAGATATAGAAATACAGTTGACACACCACGGGTCACTTGGTGTTTCGGTGAGTTATTTTTATTGTGAGAGTATGGCTAGGTGGTCAGCTGCCGGATGTCACGGTCGACCACTTCAACTGTCATCTTAGGCACACTTGACATAGACAAGAGAATGCAAGTTTGGTGATTGATTGATGTGTGATGCCAGGGCCTGCTTTGGAATTCTTGGCGTTGTTTACATACCGGATGATGCCTTTGGAATCGTTCGACAGTTCCACGTGGCAAATGTACGATTAAGAACGAAAATGTTTTGGTAACTAAACTATCAGTGTTTGACAGATCTATTGTAACTGAACTGTTTGTTTCTAGATGTTTTAGTAAATAAATAAATACATCTATCATTGATAGCCGATTTGACAAATCAAAAATGACATGATAATTAAGTAGAGACCACATCAAAGGATGTGAGTAAAGCCGGCGATGAGAGAGAGAGAGAGAGAGAGAGAGAGAGAGAGAGAGAGAGAGAGAGAGAGAGAGAGAGAGAGAGAGAGAGAGAGAGAGAGAGAGAGAGAGAGAGAGAGAGAGAGAGAGAGAGAGAGAGAGAGAGAGAGAGAGAGAGAGAGAGAGAGAGAGAGAGAGAGAGGGGGGGGGAGACAGACAGACAGACAGACAGACAAACAGACAAACAGACAGACAGACAGACAGAGACAGTCTGGAATATGTATACTCTATATAGACGAGGCATAGACAATTTACATGGGTTATGTAGAGGGTCTTCATAAAAAACATTTGATATTGTCCTTGCTTTTCTAAAATGTTTTTTAAAGTAACTCATATGTCAAACTGCCAAGCTTCATACTATAATAAAGTGTCTAGTCTTTGTATAGCATCCAATGTCCATACTATTCTGAAAAAAATGTGTATGTCGAAAAAAAGTATGTTTGAACATGTAGCAAAGAGAATGGACAAACGACGTAATTAATCACCCTTGGTTGATTACTTAACGACGTTTAGAAATTTGAGAGGTCATATTAGCACGCCACAGTAGAAATATTAAATATATACAGGTATACAAATATATGTAAACATGCATTTTCCAGTATATTATCGAAAACTGAGTGAAACAAATGCATGCATGTATGTATGTATGTATGTATGTATGTATGTATGTATGTATGTATGTATGTATGTATGTATGTATGTATGTATGTATGTATGTATGTATATGTGTGTGTATGTGTGTGTATGTATGTATGTGTGTGTGTGTGTGTGTGTGTGTGTGTGTGTGTGTGTGTGTGTGTGTATGTGTGTGTGATTGTGTGATTGTGTGCACGTTTATTGCATAGGGTAAGTTATTCCAGTCTGTTCGTTTTACTTATTAATTAAGGCTTTTAAAAATGTTGATGAGCAAAAGTGATGCACGCCTGTTGTTGTTTTTTTGTCATTAGACAAGCTGTTACAGTAGCTGGGTACTAGCATAGGAGACGTCAACAGTGTTTGGACTACTGTGATGAATGACACCACGTATTAAAACAGATATATTTGAACCAGATCCACATAACCCAAGGCGTCACGTTTCCATCAAAATTATTGTAATTATCGTAATTAATTTGTGTGTCACTGTCATTCACCAGAGAGATTTATTACAAGCCCTTCATCCTAATAAACTAACAAACTGTATATTGAAAATGATATCGCCGGTAGGCAAATGCAGATATCATTGTTATACGTATTTACTGTATTAAGAGCTTTGCTTTCACTATATTATAATTGTTGATAGTATGACGGCCATGTTTATTTGGCTATACAGTATTTCAATATCATTATTTTAATCATGAACCATAAACTAAAATCAAGGAAAAAAAGTTTGTTAGGCAATAGTATTAGTTGTATCGAAGCATTTGAGTATACATCATTTCGTAATTTTAGTATAATGTCGTATAAAATGCTGAAAAGTTATAATTGATACACTTTAGCATGTGTGTTATAATGACCGTAAATCTTTCGCGTGGAAGGCAAACCTTTGGAAGTAATTACTTACACAACGCCGCATTGTTTTAGTAAATTGTGTTTACATTTGGCAAGTACATGTACGTACAGGTCAAAGGTGAAATCAATCCTCCGTAGTATTACCGACCACTTTCAATGTGTTAACAATGTATGTGATTAATGTTCAAGTTTCCAAGACGTCCATATTTATATTTATATATATTCATAAGACAAAGAACTACATTTAAGAAATGTTTTGTATTTATTTACCATAATAGTGACTATAAAAACCTCTGTCAGAATTCAGCTTTGACATAACAAATTCGTCCAGTACTGATAGGATCGACAATTTCGAGGCGGTTTTATGTTTTTTATTTGAATCAGTTGTTTTGTCTGTCATGTATGTGTAAAGTAGGCGTTGTTGATGTGGACAACTGATATGTACAGTCATGTGATATGACATACATACAGATTCAATAGACTATAGGTAATATATATATTGGTGATATTGTTGGGATATCGATAGCCACTGTGACTACCCTACTTAAGGTCTCTAAAGCGTCGTTTGGTTCAGCCTTTGATGGTCGTAAACCTGCCTTTGGAAAAAAATAAGAAAACAACGACTATACAGTCTCACATTAACAATTTATTAGCCTACTGAAACTACCGGTGACAAAGTTTGTGTTTTTGTTTGATCTCCCTTGGCACAACAACTTTTACTTATTCATTGTTCACATTACCCGGACCGTGTTTAAAATGCACTTTGTCACACTATAATTAATTACAAGTAAACGAGTTCGACCAGGTCATAAAATCTCCAATAATTTGTCAAACTTTATGTGAAGCATGAAACTTTGTGAACAACTTCGGAAGTCGAAATGTCTTCAGGCCTCAGGCTCTCAACTTGTTATTCGGTCGACGGTCCGTATGGGCGCACCTGTGTCTCAATGAGTATACCTCCTTTCACTTTTTTGACTGTGGGGGCGCTCGGTATGACTCAACCGGCAATAGGCTTGCCGCAATGAAGAAAAGATCTCGTGAAGCGCGGTATTACGTTGTTTGGTCACCCCCACAGTAGGTTCAAGTAGCAGCTTTTCACAAATTTTTATTTAACTTATAAAATCAGGGTTAGTATTTGGAAACTAGTAGTTGAAAACCATTGAGTTGGCGAATACCAATTAACTTTTCATTGCTAATTTGATTTATTGACGCTCTTTGTAATTGGCCAATCTCTTTACAGCTTTTCTCTATTCATCTCCCACAATAGCTGTTTTCTGAAAACAACAACAATTACCAAAACTATTTTGAACTCTTTTTGTTTTAAATAAACAGTGTGTCTGTGAATGTGTTCACTTCATGCATACCTTACAATTAATGAGCCGTCGAGTCAAGTGTCGGTTAGTTTTGCTTTCATGCAGTGTAACAGCCTGTGAAATTCGTGAATATTTCTCTTTTTCGGTTTGTTGGCACGTATTATTTAGTTTTTTGCTTTGATGTTCCGACTTGTCTAGAAGTCATTGAATAGTAATTCGAATAGCTAATGTTAGGAAACTGGGTATAGAACAGAATGAAATACAATTAATTTAGTAGGGGTGTGGTGGGGGTGGGGGAGGGGAGGGAATTTATCTTCGTTTTTCAAAACCATGTTTTTTTTATTACCGTAAAGTTACATACCAGCTTATGATGGTGGTATTTTTAGCTGACACGTACTGGTCACGACGTTTATAACTACTTTGTGACTGTTCAAGACAGTCACGGTCCTGATTTGATGAGTGTGACCAACAGTATGTCGATGTGAGGGTGCACTAATTTATACATATCTACCATAACTGTTTATGTAGGTGTCAAACAGGTGAATTGTTACAAATAAGACCGCCAGGAAAAAACCATGAGAACGTTGCCATTCTAAAGACGTTGGCGTTGAAATCTAGTGATCATTATTAACTGACAGACTCTCAGTCTACACTATCAGTCTACTACTTAGATCACAAATCGGAGTTCTGATTCAAATGAATCACGTGACTCCTTTGAAATTCGTTTTACCATTCGTATTACACAAGATATGTACAATGAATAACATCGTATGTAACACCTTCAAGTGTATCGCTTTGATAGGTTGGTTGTGATGAAAGAAAGACAGCTATACAACAGCTCTTACATTACTTATTTCTATAATCTAATCTTGAGATATTACCGTCAAAATACACTTCAAGTTTTAATTACAAACGACTCATGATTCAGTTGAAAGCGACGGCTCTAGGTGTAGCAAGTATCAATGAAAAAAAACCCGAACCCATAGCCGGGAGCCTACTTCTTTAGTAAGGCGACGGTGGTGGTGATGGTGGTGGTGGTGGGTGGTGGTGGTGTGGTGTACTGTTTTCACAATAAAGAGGACGGAATATTTGGCACATCTGTCATTACTTAATATCAAATTTTGGAGTCATTTAGATCAACAATTATGTTTTCTGACAGCAGTGATGTACAATTTTGAAAGTTAACAAAGTTAACGAGATTTGGTTCTTCTCAGTGTTACTGTCACTTCAAGTCATTTTACTCTTAAGCAACTTTTCAGATGGTCATGTTTGTTACATACGAGTTCAAGGATTCATTATTTATCTTGTCATCCATCCATCCATCCATCCAGTCACCCATCCATCCATCCAGTCATCTAGTTACCCATCCACCCATCCAGTTATCTAGTCACCCATCCACCAATCCATCCATCCATCCATCCATCCAGACATCTAGTCATCTAGTCACCCATCCACCCATCCATTCACTCAGTCTTCTAGTCACCTATCCACCCATCCATCCATCCATCCATCAAGAGACGAGAGAGATGAATCGAAAGTATTGGAGAGAGAGAGAGAGAGAGAGAGAGAGAGAGAGAGAGAGAGAGAGAGAGAGAGAGAGAGAGAGAGAGAGAGAGAGAGAGAGAGAGAGAGAGAGAGAGAGAGAGAGAGTGTGTGTGTGGGGTGGGGTGGGGTTTGGTGGGGTGGGTGGGGGTGGTAGAAAGGGAATGGATAAAGAGTGAAAGAGAAAGAGAATAAACTTGCATTGAATAATTAAGTTGTTGTTGCCACCAATTCGCCCACTCCATTTCCTACTAGAAAAACATACTTAACATCGAAAAAAATAGATTTCTTCTTTTTTACCCAATTACTGTAGATAGACGAATTATTATATATATGACAGTTTATTTAAAATGTCCGTAACTTGGGCTACCTGTAGATATCTCCATTCAGTGGATGACTGGCTGACTGACTGACTGACTGACTGACTGAATAGATAAATGCATGAATAAAAGTTATAATTCAAATGACAAAATAACATTTGGTAGTCCGAATCTCGTGATTAAAGCCAGTTGGACAAGCCTATGTAGACTTATCGATTGCTAGTATATGACAGATATTCTAGTCTCGTAATAATCACGGACATTGAGATACATCAGTATTAGTTGTCAAATGAAAACGTCGTCTGAGGTTAATTAGTGATCGAAACCAATGATAGAGGCATGAATCTCTAGTCCTCCTTAGTACTTACACTCACCTAACCTTTGACATTTCATTACTTTGGTTCTCGCTTCCACAAATGCAATTAACATGATGTATGCATTAAAGTGTTATCGCAATGGTTGTATATAACTTTATTAAAAACAAGTATTATACTGCTCAAATTTGTCTTCGAGAAGTCTTTAAACTCGAATACTGGAGAACACACAATGACACGGACTGTTTTCTTTACAAATACAACTCTAATATTTGAGGCATTATTCACAACACAAGGAGAAAGGTTTCTCCGTAGTGAACGGTTTATTCATTTTTATCATCTTTTTGTCAACAATAGGAACTCAACAAAATAAGACTAAACAGGAAAAAACTACATTTGATTGATCATGTGAGTTACTTATTTGAGGACTGACACTTTAACATTAGAATATTTCAGCGTGTGATTTTTGCTAACAGGTCGAACCAATTTGGTCAATTCTGGTCATTGTTCTGGTCATTATTCTGTGTCGTTCTTGTAAAGGTCATTAAATTGATATCCAATTGTAAATCACCAATGTAACTATTCTCATGCGTGTTATGAAATATCATCATTGCCATACCATTAAACATTAGAGATTTAACGACAAAGAAATAGGAATAATTATCTTTAAAATTACGACCTGGGTGCATTGATAGAACTAGATAAGCACGGAAAGTGAGGACCAGGAGAAATGTACACCCGTTAATAATAAATAGCTGAGAACTTTGATGATGTCGAGATAACGGAATTGATTTGTTTCCAAGTTATTACGAGTAGGCTTATAAATGATGATTCACATGAAGTCACATATGTGTACCATTATAACCCCTTTCCCCCCTCATTCTTTTCCCTGTTCTATTTTATTTTGTCTCTCATTTCGTCAGTTTCAGAACAATCGATCGTGTTCTCCATGACATTACAGTGACCACATGGATTTGGATTTGGTATTTATTTTGGATTTTTAATTTATTTTATACAACAATTTTATCATGGCTTTCCACTTGAAAAATTGATGTGAAACAATATGTGCTAAGCCCTTGTTAATATCCTAATAAATTATCGCAAAATGTTAAATGTGTAAAATATTTGTTATTGTACGTACATTAACAAACTTTGTACATTTTTTTTAGCATTTTGCAATGTATAGAGTTACAAACACAGACTTGGTCAACATTGTTCCACGTTGATTTTTCAAGTAGGAAGCCGTGATAACATTGTTTTATAAATTAAAAATCCAAAATAAATACCCAATCCATATATGCCATTGGTCACTTTGAACAACACATGCACACGGCATTCGTGTACATATATACGTTAAATAAAAACATTGTGTCTTGTACGTAGTCTCGGTACAGTACAGTCACGTGAATGACTGACGTCACTGACAAACACATATCAACACTTGTTAATTCAATGGGTCTTCATTTAGAAAAAATGAAAGATGCAACGTTAACTGTGTTGATATTCTTATCAATATAAGGCTCGTCAATTTTTGAAACAGTAGGCAAATGTCATGATTCCCTCCCAAAACTGTACTCACGTTAGAGTAGCCCCTAGTTAGTCTGTTTTGACCAGCTGGCGAAATATTTGAAGCAAAATTATCAATATTCCTATACTGTTGTAGTTTGCACAAACCCTCTCCAATTTATTTCGGTAAAGAGAGATTAAAACTACAATCTTTACTCATCAAAATATTATCCCTCGCTATATTCAGTTTTTGACAATTGATTAGATTCTTGTTTGTCATTTTGTAAGATTTACTCCATAGAAATTTCTGCTATTATATTTGCTGGAGGAACCAATTGACCGATGTAAACTAAACTAATCATGATTTGCTGTCCATGCCCATGACGCATGTGCGAACGTTGCATTTTGACAAGATTTCCTAGTTAGAAACCTATTTGGCGGTAAATGCTAATTTCACCCTAACCTGGGAATATTTACTGTAACAATTACTGATCTTCAATCCAGATTAGAGTATATTAAATGAGCGATTTAATGCAAGTCATTTCCAAAAGCGATATTGCATCGTTTGACTGGATTTAGAAGTAATTGTCACAAAGTAATTGCCTTCGATAAATTGTTTGCAGACAACATTCATTTATCACCGCCTAGTCTTGTTTCCCCAAAGGCCCACTACTTCGACTAACTCTACGCATCAATTACACTATCGAACAATCCGAAGGCGTCATTGTAGAAAGTGAATAAACTCCCGGGAATTCGACAAAATGTCATTGAAAGCAGATAGTCTTAAGAACACCTTGTCAGGTTAAGGAGAATTTGACAAATGAATCAGTTCTGTTCATTCCACCTTTGCCCTTCGTTGGTGTATTGGAACCTGTGATATTTATAGCTATAGTACATGTACGTGTCAAAAGAGTGTGTAACCAATGAAGCGCTGAAGGTGATACCCATTTACGAATTCGAAAGTTTTAGTTACGATTCCCTGCTTATGTCAAGTTGACAGTGTCTTTCAACTATACCCATGTAAACGTAATAACCGTGTCTTAGCGGGTTAAACGCGATCATAAATCACACTAGGTCGAAAACTCTGGGGAAATATCCACACACACATTTAGAGTTAGTTAATCGTTGCCTGCGACATATACAATTAAAAGAAGGTACTTTCCAACTCTTATAATCCCATTGTTATCCAAGTTTATTACCCTATTTACTTGAAAATGACAGCGAATTCATCCTGTAGTTGAAAAGATTAGCTCCAAAATACCTAGCCATTCACACGTATTTGTTATTGCCAAGGGCACTATAATTTATTTTGGGGCCAGAAAGGACCCCACGCGTCTTGAGACCGGTGTTCCGTTTTCAAGTAAATAACTTTTCCCTTCTGACGGGGACTGTACACACCTTTGGAACAACTCTGAACTATTCGTCATCGTCACAAAATTACCAGCGGCGGAGGTTTGTCTCATAAGAAAATAATAGAAAATAAACGTAGGATAAATCATTTGACATTTTAAGATAGCTTGTAATCAATTTCCCAAAGACAGTAGAATGCAGTCCATGTACTCTATGGCTAGAGATGATATCAGTACATTCATGATGATCGCTGGAGGTGTGTTGTGACAAAACGATATATATCACCAGAGGGCGCCATGTCACATCACCAACAAACCCAAGTTTGTATTATATACATGGAGTAGATTTAATCGTAACTCATATCATATAAGCACTGAGCTAGCACCCAGTAGGACCACCCTTTTGATGAGAAGCGATCGAAACATTATTTCAATCTTTGGTTTTGTAATGATTTGACCAACCGATTCATTCCGTTTTCCGGTCAATCCTCACGGAAACAACTAGAGGACCGGTCATTGCTTCGGCTGGGGGGGGGGGGGATTTGTAGGGGGGGGGGGGTTTCACCCTGTTTTTGAAATTGGCAGTGTGTGTGTGTGTGGGGGGGGGGTCATGCTTTTTTGAAAATTGTGGCGGGGGGGGGGTCATTGTGTTTTGGATTGTGATGGAAGAAAACAATCCTTCTACAATGGCATATAGTTCTCTAACATAACAGTGACTTTACTATACATGCAATATTAATGCCCCTATACACTAATGTTACGGGCCCATTTTTACGTGATATGGGAAATTCATTTAAAACTTACATTTACGTTATATATTTCGAAGCTTGGAAATATTACCTCAAAGGCTATGAATAACCTAAACATTGCCTTAATAGAAGCAAAAAACTGCAGATCTGCCAGGGGGAAACCCCAAGGACTCCCCCACCCCCAGAGGCCACTCATGCATTCAACCAACAATCAGATGCACCAACAACATTTTTACTGTCATAATGGTATTAAACTTTTCTTAAATATTTTCACCCTATTCTAATTTGAGATGATATTGTCTTTAAAGGATGTGAAATGTTTACCAAGATAGTCTAAAATTGCCTTAATCTCCAAATCTCCCCTACCAATGATACTACCATTAGATGTGCTGACCTTTACTACATGTATATAATGATGCCATTTAACTTTTTAAGAACATATTTCAATCCTATGTAAGTTATAAAGAATAGTTTCTGATACTTGATGGTGCTGTCTTGTAAAGCATGGATTAAGTTATTGCTCGAAGTATATTTCAAAAGTATTTCAATCCTATGTAGTTGCTTTTTACATGTTGGTGCTGTCTTGTAAAGCTTGGAAATTATTGTCAAAATTGAGTTTTCAGAGTATAAAACCTCCAGGGCTTCTAGGGGGAGACCCCCTAGGACCCTAACATGAGGTGTACACATCCCAGTCTCAAACTTTTCCCCTACCTCTTACTGTCAAGATGCTATCAAAGTATATTTCAAAAGTACTTCAACCCTATGTAGTTGCTTTTTACATGTTAGTGCAGTCTTGTAAAGCTTGGAAATTATTTTCTGAAAATGTTTGAATAGTCTCAAAAATGACTTTTCAGAGTTAAAAACCTCCTGAGCTTCGAGGAGGAGACCCCTAGGACCCTAACATGAGGTGTACACATCCCAGTCTCAAACTCTTCCCCTACCTCTTACTGTCAAGATGCTAATATAAGTAGGTAGATAGATATACGTAGATAGATAACTAAGTAGGTAGATAGATATAGGTATATATAAATATAACTATATATATATATATATAACTATATATAACTATATATATATATATATATATATATATATATATATATATATATATATATATATATAGGTAGATAGATATTGGTAGATATATACTTAGATATAGGTAGATAACTAGGTAGGTAGATAGATGTGGGTCTACAGATAGATATAGGTAGATACATATAGTTAGGTAGATATAAGTACGTACTTGAGTAGTAGGATAACGAGTAGGGGAGGGGAGAAATAAATTTGGTGAATTTGTTTTGCATCTCTCCCCCACCCTCTGCCTGGTTCGCGATCACAAAAAAAATATGCCTTTCCTATGAACCCATGAATGTTCATATCCCCCCCCCTCCAAAGGCTATAGATATCCCCATGCCTGGAGATGTACAATTGTATGGCACACTACTTAAATATAATTGCGTCCATCATAAGAGATTTCTATACAAATAGATGTGGGCTTTGCAAGAAGAGATCTCACATCTTACATATACTTAAGCTATTTCACATCTCCAAGCATAGGTAAGATACCTCATGGCCTTTCATTTAATCTCGATTTGGGGGAGAAACAACATTACTATGTTTGCAGTGGGGAGGGTGTGGGAAGGTGCGTCCCCCTTCCACGGTAAGCACTTTTTTGGACATGTAGGAGGATATTTAGACCGAGATGAATACGATTTTAAACCAAACATATTACTGCAAGTCAAAGAGTTCTTGAATATTGTATTCAATCCCCAATTTTGCTCTGGATACATTATATTGAATTTGAAGTATATGTTGCAAAGATATAGCCTAATTACTAAGAACCATTAATTATGCAAATGACTAAGTAATGATCATTGGATGTTTACCAAAATCACATCAGTCCTTGTCATTAGTATATGGAAGATGTGTAGCAAGTTTTATCAGAATCTATGCTGTAGTTTTGAGATATCGTGTCCACAGACAGACAGACAGACAGACACACACATACATACATACATACACACACTCATACATACATACATACATACATACATACATACATACATACATACATACATACATACATACATACATACATACATACATACATACATACATACATACATACACACATACACGGACACACAGACAGACACAAGGATAACATATACTCCCTTGCGGGAGGCAAAAATAGTACTTGCAACATTACATGAAATTCGAGGTCAGAATACACTTCTCAGTGGGACAGCGACCTCTAGTGGTCGGTATGAAAACTGCGTTCATGCACCATGTGTTGTTTTCTGAACACTCGAGGCGTCCCACTCATCCGATGTCGGGAACTATCCTCTGAGAACAGAATGCAGACCAAATACTTCTCTCTATATAACATCGTACTATATTTGTAGAACTAACTTACGAAGCTAAGCAATGAGCCAAGACAATTTGTATATCATATGTTTAATGTGTATTAGAAATAACAAAGACCACTATTCACTTCTATTTCATTTCATCTCCTGTAAAATGTTCTTATGCATCAGCACGCTAAATGCACTATGCTTTATAAATATCTATAATTCAAAGATGATAATGCTTGATTAACAAGAACAATTGCCATTACGAACCTCGACGTTTTACAGCTGCATAATGACATACGTTTGGTCCAGTTGTATAATTGTAAGATAAATATATGAAACCTTTCATTGTACGGGTTATAGTTTTTAGTCAGCTTTCAAAGACTGGCCAGACACCACGATGATTGACATGGGAAGCTATGGAGAAGTTGATTTAAGAGGAGGGCAAAAGGAAGAAAGTAAACGCCATTTTATTACAACATCAGCCTTAATCGTCAACGAATGGCCCTAAAGTGTTAGTATTTCGATCTCATTCAAGCCACTTTCTTTCTTTGTCTGAGGATTTATGCCAAGCGAAAGTCCCGTTAATCTGGTGTGTTAAGTTGACACTCAGAACAATTGACCCCTGATTACTGCAAAGTTCTCCTCTTGTTCTCATCCCAAAGTTTGTAATTTCACAATAGTGTGTGTGAAGAACACTTTGTAAATTAGTGCTTGCTTCTTGCAACCCCGGGAAACTTATAACACAACGTCTTTCACTTGTTGTCAATGCACTTCATTGTTCCTATGAAGAGGGTGTCAAACGCACTTACAGCAACTGAATGCTAGATTAAACGCCCTTTCAACTGGAAAAACAATAATCAATAGAGGCACCAAAGAAAACCTCCCGTATTGCTTGAAGATATGCGTATACACCTTAATAGGGACTTGATGGAAGAAGAAACGACATGTTTGTTACTATTAGGTAATATGACGTAGTTATGTGGCTCTCAGACGTTACCAAATTACAATTGTGACTCCGATCAAATCTTTCTTGACAACATGTCTAGTCTAGAAAGGTCCAACTCACAAATGGTAAAGACAGAACAATATAACCAATATACAACCAGTATTGGTGTTTTTATTTCAACAATACAGATACGTAGTAGATACAGGTACATATATATAGTAGATACATACATATAGTAGATATAGTAGATGCATATAAATATATATAGTAGATACATATATGGATACGCAGTAGATACAGATACAGATACAGATACAGATACAGGTACAGATACAGATACAGATACACAGTAGATACAGATACAGGTACGGATACAGATACAGATACAGATACAGATACAGATACAGATACAGATACGCAGTAGATACAGATACAGGTACGGATACAGATACAGATACAGATACGCAGTAGATACAGATACAGGTACGGATACAGATACATATACAGATACAGATACAGATACAGATACAGGTACGGATACACAGTAGATACAGATACAGATAAAGATACGTAGTAGATACAGATACAGCTACCTAGTAGATACAGATATGAATAGTTTGTGACATAACCATTCTATAGTTATTTTCCGGTCGACTTTTCACACAAATAAATAGACGAAGACAACAGTCAAACTTTTAGACTTTCAGCTAAAATGATAGCCAGCTGCATATAACTAGACATGTACGCGCACGCACATACTTTATTTATGTTATTATATATATATATATGTATGTATATATATATATATATATATATATATATATATATATATATATATATATATATATATATATATATATATATATATATATATATATACACTCATGAACAAACACATAACTCTCACACACATACAAATACATGTACATACATATGCATACATGCATACATACATTACATACATACATACATACATACATACATATATACATACGTACGTACATACGTACGTACGTACGTACGTATGTACACAGACACAGACCATATTTGTGTTGACGTAAAGGTTTGTGATCATTTAATTGTCCAAGGTCCGAAACTCTTGCAAATCACCTGGAAGATGGATTGTTTCTGACGGTATATATTCTTATGAACACAAATATGCTATTCGTGACTCAAACTGTTTAAACTCCTTTATTTATTAATTAGTACTAAATATTGTATAAAATTATGATTTATGACAAACTTTGCCTCATTTTAATCTGTCACTTTTCATATTATTAATGATATCTATGAAAATGGAACTTGAAGGATTTAGCCAAATCGTCACAAAATTCAACGCTAAATCGTCTCTTTATCTTTCTCTAGCAACATCATAAAATAAACGACCCACTTGTTTATTGTAAAATGTAATTTCGAATCGAAAATTTAGTGAAATGTGTCAAACCTTTTAGGTGAAAATGTCTCCTTTCAATTTTAAGTAGCGACTACGTGGATACTAATTGCTACATTGTGCACACACACAGTGTTTTGGCCATCGTTTACAACTGCTTAATCAAATACCATTGTCTACAGCGGGCATACGATCACGGCGATTTTCCATACGTATAAATAGCGTTTAAATGCGATATATTGACAAATTGTAGGTAGTTAGAATGCCACAGTGTCGGGATTGTATACAAAATGAGTCGGTGGTCAATTCTAAGTGACGACTTCGGCGACAGAATACACGGTAATCAAGGAATAACATTGCCCTTGTCAGGTATGGGGTGTGGATCTTCCATCGTCAAACCAAAACTATACACGTGGTTTGCTGATAACAATGAAGTGTGATTGCAAGCCTAGAAACGATTTTGATTACGAAAATCAAAATTGAATGATTTTATTTGAACGAAATGGTTTGTTTGGTTCGGCAATTTAGCCGCTTCGTGGACGAGCATTTATGTTGTCAATAGTCCATCAAGAGATAAACAATGAGAAATTACGCTTGTCAATCACATACATGAAAAATTGTTCATCTGATTCACAACATGACGGAGTCCTCAGACATAGGCTAAAAAGAGAAAAGAATTGTTTCTGGTCAGCGCGCATCACTTAAATACCCCCGCGTCAGTCTTTTTTGTGTGTATTTGTCCCGTGCAGTCTGCAGATCCGTGTGGAAACACAAAATAACCCTACTTCAGTGAAGACAACTGCAGAGCCAATCATAAACAAGCAAATGACATCTGCTCTACATACACACTTGTTCTAAAGTACTAAATAAAAAGAACAATAATTGCCATAAATAAAAGATTGAGTGACAGGTTTGTCGAGAATTAAAAAAAATGTGTGTCGTTGCATCATTTTAGACAAAATGTCCTGACCAGAAACAATTCTCTTTTTTGGCCTTATACCATGGATGTTTGAAGTTATATCACTTATACACCTCTGATCACTATAACCGATGGGTGTGAAGTTATATCACTTAAATACCTCTGATCACTATAACCGATGGGTGTGAAGTTATATCACTTATATACCTCTGATCACTATAACCGATGGGTGTGAAGTTATATCACTTATATACCTCTGATAACTATAACCGATGGGTGTGAAGTTATATCACTTATATACCTCTGATAACTTTAACCGATGGGTGTGAAGTTTAGTTTAAAAAGCAAAGACTATTATGATTCTGTCGCATAATTACGCATGTCGTGTTCCAGAGGCTGACAAAATTGAAAAGATATAAAATGCACATAGATTTATTGTAATATATCGGGATCTAGTTGTGACCTTAAATCATCTATTTGGCCAGAGAGTACCACTGTTTTCGAACTCATTTAATACAACGTTTTCTTTCCTTGCTACAAAAAAATAAAAGCACACATTTAATATTTGTTGACTGTTTGCATTATATAGTTTTCACATTACTAACCACTCCGGACTGCTGATAAAATCAACTGGGGTTTCCATACTCAGTTTACAATTGGTGGTATACCGTATTAAAACGGTGGCTCATGATATCCACGGGCTTGAAGCCTAACTTGGGATGGTATGGAATAAGTGTACAAACACTGCAACATTCTAACACTAATATTTATTACACGTTGCATATTTTTAATGATATATCAATCTTAATCAATATTATCCCATTCACACTGCCCTCTGTAATATATATTACAAGACCACAACAATTCGGTAATGATTTCAGAATTACTGAAACAAAAATTATTGCCAATCATGCCCCATACAAGCATTAGATTCCATAGTATCTTAAATATTGTTGTAAGTGGACAACATTTGAATCAAATGACAAAATAATTGATGTATTTTTCATTAAGAATAGTTGCCTTAAAAGATGTTTAAAAAAAAAAAGTTTGTTGTACGATTCCGTTATCTTCAACTCTGCACCTCCCCATACTTGTCACGTCAAAACAGTTAACATATACAAATTCGACCGAATGGTTTCAAATGTGGGCGGCACCGCCGATAAACACGTTGTCACTGACGTCAGCATCATAGACTGAGGCAGTTCTTCTAATTTTGGTTGAATTCGTCTTTTCAAGTTAGCTGTGTTAATGCGTCGAGGATCGTTAATTCCTTCAATTGTAATTATTTAATCATGCAACATCGAAGCATTTTAGCCTGACACCTTTTCAAAGGACATTTTTCACGTCTTATTGACAAAGCTGTGAAAGAAGCTGCATGGGATCAATCTGTGGGTGAGAACGAGAGAATGATACTGTTAATGAGCGTCATCAGTGAAACAGTAATCCAGGAAAACATTTCACGTTTATCTTGCCTAATTTTGACCCTATTACCTTCATTATGAAACGATTGTTATATTAAAGAGGATTCATATGAGACAATTCTATACTAGACTATTTGTATGATAGAGCCTACTGGTCATACACAGCCCCACTATACAATTTTAGTACCTATCCAAAAAAGAAGAACCTTTGCGTCTTCATCTCGCTTTGTTAGTTAAATTCTAAAAAGTTCTGAGATAAGAAGGGAAGCACACATGACAACGATGTGGTTACAATAGTCTAAGATTTAATTCTGATTTTACTTATAATTTGGGTGCCACTTGAGTTATGGAAGATGGAAAAGCTAATAAAAATTTTGTAACCGTTCTTTTCTATAGAGGGATTTTAAAATATAAATTGGTGTCCATATGACTGTACTAAAATAACTGTAATGAAGAGTGTGTTATTTCAAGTCGGTATGTTATTAGTTCAACCTAGCCATCTCTTCTATTAGTGTTTGTGTCATTTTCAGATTCTTCAAAATACATTGAAACTTGCAATACGAATTTGTATATTTGAACTGTGAATGTTCTAGCCTATTTGTAAGCCATCTCTTGATGATCTGTAACTTGCAATACGAATTTGTATATTTGAACTGTGAATGTTCTAGCCTATTTGTAAGCCATCTCTTGATGATCTGTAACTTGAAATACGAATTTGTATATTTGAACTGTGAATGTTCTAGCCTATTTGTAAGCCATCTCTTGATGATCTGTAAAGCTGTGATTCATTTATTTGATGATAACCATTGACCGCGGACACTAAATAAACTTATAAACAAAACATTAATCTTACATTAGTTATTGTCTTATGTGTGATATTCGAGATCTGACTAATTAAATGATACTTTCTGTCGTATCAGATTCAAAGCTTCTCTGCCATATTTATATTGGAGTGATTTTGGTGTCGGAGTCTACTTCCGGAGGTAAAGTTTTGAGCCTCGTCATTGTTCAGAATTTTAAAACTTTCTCTCAGCAGCTCAGTCTTCCTTAAAATTGTTGTTGTCAATTGGAACAAACAAAACAATCGATGGATTGTAGGGTGGTTGGTAGTTGCATTGGAGCGTTCTAATCGTTGTTAATTACCACCGGGTTGTGTACGAGCATTCCACTTTGGCCTCATTGTTATTTTGACATGGTTGGTTTCACCACCTCCGGCGACTGGACAATTGGCCAGCAGGGTACCATTGGTAGATACTCACAATGAAGTAAGCCAGTTCGTCCAACAGGTGTTTTTCTGCTTTTGTTTTATAACCTGCAGGGTATTTCATGGTGGATATCGGATCCTGTAATTATGAGCAACATTTCACACCTGTACTGTGAAGTCATCCTGTGATTGGAATGTCATCACTAATGATGTATTGGTCAACTCTGTAATGGAACACTTCCGTGGTCAAATCTTGAGTTTCAGTAATCACAAAATCAATCCTTGCCTACTCTATCAATTATGTATTACCCTCAAGCTTCCCGAAATTAATAATGGTTTTCTATCTCGCTGGGTGATCTTTGATTAGTTAAAATTTAAACAGTTACACGATTTAAAGTTACCACAATTCATGATTTAAAGTTACCACAGTTACACGATTTAAAGTTACCACAGTTACACGATTTAAAGTTACCACAGTTACACGATTTAAAGTTACCACAGTTACACGATTTAAAGTTACCACAGTTACATGATTTAAACTTACCACAGTTACATGATTTAAAGTTACCACAGTTACATGATTTAAAGTTACCACAGTTACACGATTTAAAGTTACCACAGTTACACGATTTAAAGTTACCACAATTCATGATTTAAAGTTACCACAGTTACACGATTTAAAGTTACCACAATTCATGATTTAAAGTTACCACAGTTACACGATTTAAAGTTACCACAGTTACACGATTTAAAGTTACCACAGTTACACGATTTTAAGTTACCACAGTTACATGATTTAAAGTTACCACAGTTACATGATTTAAAGTTACCACAGTTACATGATTTAAAGTTACCACAGTTACATGATTTAAAGTTACCACAATTCATAATATACATTTATCACTGTTACACCATTATGATATGCATTGTTTGCTACTGTGCAACCCTCTTCCTTGACAGGGAGCTGAGAGAACGACTCTTAACAATAAATTCATGTAGGAGGAAATGAGAACACGTCGGGTATATGAAATCACCATATTTCTTTAGCAAGGTTATTATGAAAGAGTTCAAATGAATTGATTGTATTAGATCAAATGACACTCTTCTCCTTGCTTTCAATTAGGTAGAACCGTTTTTAATCTAATATCTGTAATCAAGCTAGCGTCTCCAACTAAATTACATTATTCATTTACCATTTAAAAATACTCACGAATGAAAATGAGGATTTTTTTAAAGTTTAAAAGGAAATTTTCATGTACCATTGCGATATGAAAAAATCCGAAAACTATGCTGTGTTGCAAAGTTAAAGAGGCACAGGTTGAGTTTATAATCCTTTTACTCAAGTGAAAATACTTACCTCGATTCTATTTATAATATAATACTAATGTCAATGCATGCCTTCTATGGCAGTACAATTGCCTTCTGGTTTTGTTAGAACAATTAATTGCTTATGGATTCCTATATATGCTTAAATATGTTTAAAAGATTACGTCATTGGTTGTTTATAAGTTATATCTTGATACCAGGTTTGAGTTCAGTCAATTGCAAGTGATAGTTACGTGTGTTTCCGTAAGTAGAATACTAAGAGTGATTTTTTGAATACGCGGCATAAATCTCAAAAAAATATGAACTTAGCTTGTGCCCCCTTAACTTTGTTCTATATGTTATACATGGAAATATTTCACATTCGATTCTGTGACCAAAATAGATGCTTCCGAATCAAAATGAAATTGAAATGTGTTATTTTTATAGCCATTTTGCGACTTTGAAAGTAACAAGGAGTGATGTGAGAATCACTCAGTTAGAGTGTAAAAGACGACTACCGCCATGCACGGTTGGATGTTTTATTGTAGCGACATTGCAAGTAAAGCCTGTAATCTACACCTCAATTAAAGTTAAATGAGTTTGACACCTTCGGAATTGATGAAATCAAGAATATTGACACGAAGCTGAAAACCCCTGCATGTGGTTGCAGCATATCCGATGCAGTGTCATTTATGGAAGACATTGTCGTTTGGAACAAATTCTCAAACAAGAAGTCCAACTGTTCTTTTGTATTAAGAGTGCGAGTAATTACCGTCTGATTGTTGGAGCTGAAAACTAACTACACGGGAATCGTAAGAAAAATCTGAATGTTTTCGTCGAAAGAGTTGAAACTATGTCGGCTAATGAAGGCAATGGAGTAGAGGATTAAAGATCTCATTAAAATTAGAATGGTCCAAAGAACGCTGAAGACTAGGCCTCTTTTACGGTCGATTTCTTTTGTATATGCTACCAAACATTTCAGTAATTCTACTACAGGAGTGACCGCCTTTCATGGTCACTACATCCTACATTTTACACCAGTAACTCTTTCTGCACATAGTTAGCTGGTGATAATGCCATTGTATCTTTAGAGGTTACTGCAAGTAGATATTCAAGATAGTACTTGGCTTACTTTAACAAAAACGTCCGGTTTGGGGATTCAATAAAGTAAGCTATTTTAAAAGTCTCCGTCTACTTAGACACGACTAGTAATTGTACGAATTTAAAAGCTAAATTGTCTAATTTTTGCAGCTCTAAGTTGACGTTCGATTACCGTTTTTATTGAGTTGTGCAATTTACCAAAAACGTGTAATATAGACATCGTGACGGAGAATTATCACTATTTTGAAAGGGGAAAAAAATAGTGTTAAGAGGTGATAGATCATTAGATGCGAAGAATTAAACTTATACAAAGGCATGACAGTAGGGAAACTGTTCACTTCCGACAAACAAGGGATGATTCCTAGAGGTATGTCCTACTATCTGTGGCATTGTTGGTGGGCAACTTTTCTTCAGAGGGTGACGACACTGGCACTCCGTAACATACCTAAACAAGAGAACGACACCTGGACTGAGGCCTGCGGTGAAGAAATTTACCCCCTACGATGTAACACTAGTGATGCGCATTCGAAAATTTATTAAAAACAGTAGTAGGAAAAGAAAAGTCTCAAAAGTTGGAATAGAGAATGTTTAATAGCTGTATAATGCGGGAAGTCAACAACTCATTTGGGTAACACGAGGTTAATGAATTCAAAGTAGACTTAATTGTTGGAAGTTGACGATGTTTACACAGACTTTTTGCCTGCAAGGATGGCAATTTGTAGACATTATTATAACTTTGGCATTAAGACGTACATTTTGAATTTTAACATATAGGCGATTTGTATTAATTAGTCTATACGTTTATACTTCATCGCCAAAATGAATATGATAGTTGATAGTTGATAGTTGTAATGCACTGTGTGTTTTGATGTATCAAAAAGTACACTTTGAACTGACTAAGTATTGGTTTGTTATAAGAATATTGGTGGCAGTGATTATTCTATCAGTGGACCACCATACGACTGTAGTGTACGTCATGTCTGCGCTTGTTCACTGCTAAAACGGTTGGATTTCTTGGACGATGTTGGTTTTGTGCAGTAATGTATTTACATTAGGGATTGTCTGTCTACGTTCATTGTGTAGACCGTCTTAAGTAACTGCTTTCTACCGTCTTAAGTAACTGCTTTCTAGTAATCCTCAAAACGTTAGAGTGAAATTTCATTCGAAAATGTATTGAACCAGACGTATTTGATGCCTTGAGTTTTGGCGAAACCCAGAAACGCTTATAAACTGCAAGCTGCCCTTCGTTTAGTTTTGGATAGCGCGTTAATTAGGAATTGTATCCCAATTGAATATTTGTTGCCTCCTGAAAAGGGGGCATTATTTAGCTGTCAATTTCCTTAAGTGGGTTTGACACCCTCTCAAAGCAAGACATTGAGCATATTACAAGAACTTTGAAAGAAACAACATGGGGTCTGAATAATCCTACCGTAAGATGCTGTGAACAATAATAACCCGATTCACCAAAAGTGAACTATATCTCAAACAGTAGAAAAACAATTTTATGAATATTCGACACAGAGTAATCGCTAACAAGTACTCGATAATTGTCATGTTATTGTTACGGGTAACAGAATCGCAGGGGGCACGCCCGGTAAACAAGCGTACAATGCTAAATAATGGTAGAGTCACCATATAACGTATTTCAGTTCCGAGCGTCTGCTTTCTATTGATGAAAACTAAATTTGTCAATCTGAATGACACAGATGCCATTGATGAACCATGTCACGTCTCTATGGATATTTTTAAAGATACGCAGGGGATAGTTTTGGCCGACATTGTTACCACTGCTATGTCACATTTGTCGAACCCTTCCAACACTTGTGATATTTCATTTGAAGTCTACATCGGCAGCATTCCAAACAAGTCTTGAAATAAAACATACATACATATGCTGAAAACTTCTCGGCATCTTCTATTTATTTGTCCCGTCAATTTCTTCTGTACGTTAAACTCTCTATCTGTTACGCATATCTCCCTTCAACATGTCAAATTCAAATTGATTAGTAAAGCAGCTGAAAAATGGAACTGTCCCCAGGTCTCCCCCTTTATCTTCTGTCAATTTTTATCTCCCTCTTGCCGTCCCCCCATTATATGTATATATACAAGGGATATACAAAGAAAGGGAGATGTACAGTTGGAGAGAGAGAGATAGAGGGGGAGGGAAGGGGATGGGGGTGCTGGAGGGAAGGGGGGGGGTAATTATCGATCACTTTCCATGATGTCGTCAATTCTCAACGCAATGATATATTGTGGTCTCACCATTCCTCTTTGAGATTTTCTTTCTCTTATTAAACCCTAATAATAGAACAACTTAATGTACACGAAGGGTTGTCAATTCATCTCAAGTAAGGAAATCACAAACAGAACACGTTTTTCTGTTTTCCTATGACAATGATCCATTTTGTATTTCATAGAATTAAAGACTGGTATGGCATAGGCCGATGTATTTATGAATGTTCTTCTGTCATCTACAATTGCAAATTTCACCTTTGACCCCGTCCTTCGGTTGGAGACAAGCAATCGAAAAGATTTTTATTAAAAGATTATTTGTGTCAGAAGTTTAAGCTAAAACGAATATTAAACGTTAACCCTATCAGTAAAAAATACCTAAATTAATTTCTCTTTGAGTGCGATTAATTTTCCGCCTCGCAGGATGTCATTTTCCTCTAAGAGGAGCTCATACAATCAAATGTCATAACAAATGAACTCATTTTTATTCTCTCGGTAGAAGATGATGAAATAGATAATACGGATACAATTGAAATGAAGTCAACATATAGAAATGTCAGCAAGTTGCGCATGCGTTGTCGCCATAATCACGTGCAGACTTAAATTCGTTTCGAAGTTGAGACGCGTACCACTTTTAATACCAAATAATATTTGAAAACAAATACCCCGTTTATCATTAATTGATCGTTATTAACATAAATTTCTGTCAATGAATATAACATATATCCAATGGTATAAACGTTTCAAGACCGGTAGCTGTTATGAAATGTATGTAGGCCTACTAAGTACTTAATCTGCTTAATAAAAACAACTCAAAGTTGACTGACCACGGACGATAGTAAAATCTTCCAATGTTGCTGTTTTTATTGCCAATAGGTGGTCAATGTTATCTAAATAGTAATAAAGAAACACTTAAATTTCTCGACAGCATTGTACACTTAGTATAGTTTGTGTGTTTGTTTGTGTGTACGTAATTTCAACTTTCATGTTCATGTGATATGACATCTGGAAGTGATGAAACTGTCTCTGAGTTGTATAATCTATACATAGACAGACCACTAAATGCTGTCATATGTAATTCGGCATGTAGAACATTATGAGTAGTTCACCGTGTAGAACACTCACTGATTGCAGTGATTCTTTTGAGGAAAATTTATTTATTAACCATCCAACAGGCATTGGCCCAATAACAGGAGGAAAGTTCAGTGTTAATGCAGGAGGAACCGGAGTACCCGGGGAAAACCTGCGTTGTTCGGTACAGTCAAACTGAATGACACTCTTCTTACTTACAGCGTGGTAAATTTAATTAATCAAACCCAGCCGATACCAGGCTGCAGAGGTAAGAGGCATACGAGCTAGCCGCTCGGCCACCGACAGCCCTTAATGTTATCTTTGGTGCTATATATATTAATGAGAATCTAAATTTCATATAAACCAGAAGTCGAGAAAGAGAAGAGTGGATCTCTAAAACGAGCACACTTTGTTTAATGAGTTTGAGACATTAAGTTTGGTATATCTGAATCAATATTGTTCTGTTGATCCGAGGCTCCTAAAATTCACTTCTTTAGTTTGTGATTGGACTTCTTTATTTCTGAAACTTTAAAAGAATAGCTACATGCAAATGTATTTTAAAAGGCATGAACTTGACAGCCTAGATTAATGCCTTACTATTTCCAGCAACATTCCTGAATTCAAAACATAACTATCATCACACATACAGAGTCAGTCTTAAATAGGCAGCCACACACACACACACACATATACACACACAATCTTTCCCTCTCTCTCTCACACACACACACACACACACAATCTTTCCCTCTCTCTCTCTCACACACACACACACACACACACACACAGATACACACACACGTGCACATACACACACATACATACATACATACATACATACATACATACATACATACATACATACATATACATATATTCATATATACATATATGTCTATTTCAGGAATTTGTAAGGTTTCTGGCGATGAAAAACTATTGAGGTTGAAGGAAGAGGAAACCATTTTCTGTCTCGGAACGCTGGAACCCCTTGGAATTAATAGATTATTCACGTCATTCCTAGTCTAATCACACTTATTTTATATTTCAGGCGTGTTCTATTGGATCGTATTTGGTGCGTGCGAATATTAGAACTTTTCACACGTATAACCGTAAATCACGTGCGGTTGTCGTTCTGTTCCATAACATTCAGATATATTCAGGTGTTTACCTAATATGTCTTGCCTATAAATACATTGAAAAAGAATTTTTATTCGAAACGTCGGATTTTACATCTATTTATTCGGACTGTTTTACAAGTTCCTTATGCTTTTCCTTCTACATGCATACATAGATACATAGATAGATAGATAGATAGATACATACATACATACATACATACATACATACATACATACATACATACATACATACATACAGGCCTACCGTTCGACTTTTTGATCTGCCTTGAACCTTTATCAAATACCGTATCACATAACTTACTTCTGTGATTTACTGCATCTACGAAAACAGCCACTTGCTCCCCGCCTAGCTGGAATAGTTTATTTGAAGAGAGTAAAGAATCGTAAGTTGAACACGGTTAAGTGGAAAACACGATGCAGTATCCGGTGACAATTGTCACATTGGGTGGTTTTAGTGGTTGTCACGTACACAAGTCAGATCATCAAATGTTATCATGCAGGTAGCACTCTTATAAACTTGTCAATAACCACTTTACGTAAATTGATACTTCTCACAAGTTGTCAATTGTAAATGAAACTTTATATGCTTCTATGTGAAATATTAATCTTAATATGATCATAATTTTTCAAATATTGTTTTAGATTTTTGCCAGTTGGAAATCTGACGAAAATAAAATGTCATGATGAGAATGAAATCTTGTAATGAAAGTAATCAATCGTTATAAGCGTAATTGTACGCCTAAACACCATCATTGCTTAGATATCGACAGAGAAAATATGTTCTATCATACCAAGTATTTTCAGACTGATTCCCAGGTTCCCAGGTTGCCTGGTCGAATAGCTCGTCTCGTCATGACGGATGTCAGTTCAAAACGTAACCCTGTATTTCTGATAAATATGAGTAGAATAAAAATATGTACAATAATCCCACTGTTTCCCGCAGTGGTGAATTCTCGCCACAACTCTACCGTCTGACCATTTAAGTTAATTTTCATGAATGGGCCCGGGGTTTTCCTTTTCTGGACTAAATCCAACGTATGTCAACGATAACACTAATATTGTCCAGTTTATACGAGCGATTAACTAATTGGGCGTACTTGGGAGTAAGTGGCAGTGCAAACTATCCCTCCCTGTTGCCATTTATTGTTTGTTTAATACAGGCAATTAGCACTAGAGCAAACTTGAACACAACGTCAAGTTGAAAAGCAATGCCACCACATAGGGCTATTGAAATAGATCGTCACAATAGCCCAGGATTATCGCATACTGTAAACCTAGTCACACTGAGGAGCGACGAGTGGAAGCAACCCAAGGAGAAAAAATAGGAACGTCATCATGTCCTGTGTAGATTTTTATTAGGTCGTATGACCGATTAGTTTCCACGTCGGCTCGGACTTCACTTGAACCCTAAAAGATAAACTTGTACTCTACATCAATTTACGCCTTGTTTTTCTTTGTGTTAGATTTTGAGTGCCCATACATTCGAATACTGGCGCAAGGCAACATTTAAGAGAATCGAGAAAAATACGATAAAAATAGTTTGGTTGACATCAAACTGGATAGGATTTTCAATTACGTAGACATATTCACACGAAACAGTCTTACTGCAGTGTTTTCAACACGATATATTGTAATAAAGGAACTAGTCTTTGAAAATAAATAGACTTATTTATTTATCCACCTTAAATGGATAGCGATGACTGAACGATGGTGTAAACTAAACATTGCTTCCATCGTAAACCACAGACCCCTTTCCGTTCAAATTTTTGAAGGTTTTACAAAATAACACAAGTTAACAATCCCTGTAATATAGTAATAAACTATGTAGTCTAATTTGATAGATATTAAGGGAATGTCGACAACTTTGTCCTGAAAAATATGACCAGACGACAATATTTTGAAAATCTCTCGATGTCATCGTAAGAATTCTTGAAGCCGGCCATGTTTATAGTGGTAGTGAGATATGCATTAGTTGGCTTGTTATTACAAGTGTTTGGATCTTATCAGATACTTAATACATCATATTAGTACTCAATATATACACACTTGGAAGAATTTTATACCTACTTCGGCGTGTCTGCTTATTATCATAGCATTTATAGTGAATGCCAAGAAACTTCAATAAATACAAACATTACAACGGCGCTAATAGAATTATAGCACGCTCAATTGTGTTGTTGTGTGTAGATGGGACTATGGTATTTATTGACACTTGCTATTCTATGAAATGTTAACGCTACAACTGATCAGGTCATTAAGGTTCTCCGATGAAATCGAGCCCAATAACAACAAATTCGTGATCTCTCGCGGATATCGGTTTCCCATGCCACCATCGTCGAAGAATCCGGGGAAGCGTCGACTAAAGTGCATCAGTCACGATCGGGTGGATAGTCATGTCGTAAACACCTATCTCCATGGATACGAGGAGGAAGTGGGCATAAAATGAAGTACTCTAGAATCGTCCTAATTGTCTTTACAGTTGTTAGGGACGCATTAGTAGGATGAAACCACCCCTTTGTTTTGACCCAGCCCCCGACGTCTGCATGTCTGGTGTTCGAACGTGTTATATACAGTCGTTTTACCAACACATATGAAAATCATCGACACAGTTAGAGTATGGGGTCAATCTAAAAATACTAGTATAGGTCAAAATTGTACAAATTTATGGCTCGTATATACACTGAAAATCTTTTATGATAAATAAGAAGACAGTCTTGATATTTTTATTGTATGATAATGAGGTGAACAACATTTTATCTCTATAATTTGTCTACGATGAGTTT
Source organism: Glandiceps talaboti (assembly GCF_964340395.1). NCBI lineage: Eukaryota > Metazoa > Hemichordata > Enteropneusta > Spengelidae > Glandiceps > Glandiceps talaboti. The sequence continues at coordinate 2,289,416 of NC_135563.1, read as the reverse complement.
TATCTCTATAATTTACATAATTACATTATTTCAATTTGTGCTTAGCGCTTTGTTTGCAGGGATTAAATCATATACATTGTTATTATCTTATAATAATAATAATAATAATAATAATAATAATAATAATAATAATAATAATTATTATTATTATTATTATCATTATTATTACTACTACTACTACTACTACTATTATAATTTTGATTTTAACATTGATACATTTCATCACATTTGATTCGCATACATTGGTTTACATCATAGGGAAGAGATAGAGAAGAACTCTGCTGGCACTAGTCCCCAAGGCATTTGTGCGTGTTTGTGTATCATGAGTGTGTGAGTGAGTGAGTGAGTGAGTGAATGTGTGTGTGTGTGTGTGTGTGTGTGTGTGTGTGTGTGTGCTAAATGACTTTAAACTAAAAATGAGGAATTTTTATCGCTGGCAGACTTGTTTTCTTTTTTGCGAGAAATTTTATTTTATACGTCGCACACACGTCTGACAGATCCTGAAGATAAAAAGACTAATAGTATGGCTGTATACACTGTAAGAATATACTAAATTGGTTAAAGAAATCCCATCGACTTGGGCGAGTATATAGAAGATGTTAAAAGTGGCATAATATGATGTCATAACTATCTTTAATTAATCACAATGTCAAATGAATTATGCAAATTTCCTTTATATCATCTTTGCAACTAGAGTGATACCACGTACCTCTTCGTAAAGTTATCAATTTTACGTTTAAAGTCAATGACCACCACTTATAGCAGGCAAAGTACCACAATGACCACCACTTATAGCAGACAAAGTACCACAATGACCACTACTCATAGTAGACAAAGTACCACAATGACCACTACTGATAGCAGACAGTCAATGACCACTACTCATCGCAGACAAAGTACCACAATGACCACTACTCATCGTAGACAAAGTACCAAAATGACCACTACTCATCGTAGACAAAGTACCAAAATGACCACTACTCATCGCAGACAAAGTACCGCAATGACCACTACTCATAGTAGACAAAGTACCACAATGACCACTACTGATAGCAGACAGTCAATGACTACTACTCATCGTAGACAAAGTACCACAATGACCACTACTCATCGCAGACAAAGTACCACAATGACCACTACTCATAGTAGACAAAGTACCACAATGACCACTACTGATAGCAGACAGTCAATGACTACTACTCATCGTAGACAAAGTACCACAATGACCACTACTCATAGCAGACAAAGTACCACAATGACCACTACTCATAGTAGACAAAGTACCACAATGACCACTACTCATAGTAGATAAAGTACCACAATGACCACTACTCATAGTAGACAAAGTACCACAATGACCACTACTCATAGTAGATAAAGTACCACAATGACCAATACTCATCGTAGACAAAGTACCACAATGACCACTACTCATAGCAGACAAAGTACCACAATGACCACTACTCATAGTAGATAAAGTACCACAATGACCAATACTCATCGTAGACAAAGTACCACAATGACCACTACTTATAGTAGATAAAGTACCACAATGACCAATACTCATCGTAGACAAAGTACCGCAATGACCACTACTCATAGTAGACAAAGTACCACAATGACCACTACTCATAGCAGACAGTCAATGACTACTACTCATCGTAGATAAAGTACCACAATGACCACTACTCATCGTAGACAAAGTACCACAATGACCACTACTCATAGTAGATAAAGTACCACAATGACCAATACTCATCGTAGACAAAGTACCAAAATGACCACTACTTATAGTAGACAAAGTACCACAATGACCACTACTTATAGTAGACAAAGTACCACAATGACCACTACTCATAGTAGACAAAGTACCACAATGACCACTACTCATAGCAGACAGTCAATGACCACTACTCATCGTAGATAAAGTACCACAATGACCACTACTCATAGTAGATAAAGTACCACAATGACCAATACTCATAGCAGACAAAGTACCACAATGACCACTACTCATAGTAGATAAAGTACCAAAATGACCACTACTCATCGCAGACAAAGTACCGCAATGACCACTACTCATAGTAGACAAAGTACCACAATGACCACTACTCATAGCAGACAGTCAATGACCACTACTCATCGTAGACAAAGTACCAAAATGACCACTACTCATCGCAGACAAAGTACCGCAATGACCACTACTCATAGTAGATAAAGTACCACAATGACCACTACTCATAGCAGACAGTCAATGACTACTACTCATCGTAGACAAAGTACCAAAATGACCACTACTCATCGTAGACAAAGTACCACAATGACCACTACTCATAGCAGACAAAGTACCACAATGACCAATACTCATAGCAGACAAAGTACCACAATGACCACTACTGATAGCAGACAAAGTACCACAATGACCACTACTGATAGCAGACAAAGTACCACAATGACCACTACTGATAGCAGACAGTCAATGACCACTACTCATCGTAGACAAAGTACCACAATGACCACTACTGATAGCAGACAAAGTACCACAATGACCACTACTGATAGCAGACAGTCAATGACCACTACTCATCGTAGACAAAGTACCACAATGACCACTACTCATCGTAGACAAAGTACCACAATGACCACTACTCATAGCAGACAAAGTACCACAATGACCAATACTCATAGCAGACAAAGTACCACAATGACCACTACTGATAGCAGACAGTCAATGACCACTACTCATCGTAGACAAAGTACCACAATGACCACTACTCATCGTAGACAAAGTACCACAATGACCAATACTCATAGCAGACAAAGTACCACAATGACCACTACTGATAGCAGACAGTCAATGACTACTACTCATCGTAGATAAAGTACCACAATGACCACTACTCATCGTAGACAAGGTACCACAATGACCACTACTCATCGTAGACAAGGTACCACAATGACCACTACTGATAGCAGACAAAGTCAATGACCACTACTCATCGTAAACAAAGTACCACAATGACCACTACTCATCGTAAACAAAGTACCACAATGACCACTACTCATAGCAGACAAAGTACCACAATGACCACTACTCATAGTAGACAAAGTACCAAAATGACCACTACTCATAGCAGACAAAGTACCACAATGACCACTACTCATAGCAGACAAAGTACCACAATGACCACTACTCATAGTAGACAAAGTACCACAATGACCACTACTCATAGCAGACAAAGTACCACAATGACCACTACTCATAGCAGACAAAGTACCACAATGACCACTACTCATAGTAGACAAAGTACCACAATGACCACTACTCATAGCAGACAAAGTACCAAAATGACCACTACTCATAGTAGACAAAGTACCACAATGACCACTACTCATAGCAGACAAAGTACCACAATGACCACTACTCATCGCAGACAAAGTACCAAAATGACCACTACTTATAGTAGACAAAGTACCACAATGACCACTACTCATCGTAGACAAAGTACCACAATGACCACTACTCATCGTAGACAAAGTACCACAATGACCACTACTCATAGCAGACAAAGTCAATGACCACTACTCATCGTAGACAAAGTACCACAATGACCACTACTCATAGCAGGCAAAGTACCACAATGACCACTACTCATAGCAGGCAAAGTACCACAATGACCACTACTGATAGCAGACAAAGTCAATGACCACTACTCATCGTAAACAAAGTACCACAATGACCACTACTCATCGTAGACAAGGTACCACAATGACCACTACTGATAGCAGACAAAGTACCACAATGACCACTACTTATAGTAGACAAAGTACCACAATGACCACTACTCATAGTAGACAAAGTACCACAATGACCACTACTCATAGCAGACAAAGTCAATGACCACTACTCATCGTAGACAAAGTACCACAATGACCAATACTCATCGTAGACAAAGTACCACAATGACCACTACTTATAGTAGACAAAGTACCACAATGACCACTACTCATAGCAGACAAAGTCAATGACCACTACTACTCATAGTAGACAAAGTACCGCAAGTAAAAATAAGAAAAGTGTGCCTTAAGTCGCTTTTCACCATTTGGTACCATGACAACCAAAACATGTCACCACAATTGTTAAAAATGTAAAACGATACATGTTCAGTTACTGCATAATTCACTACATTTCAGCAACTAGCTGGCATCTTCGCACGGTGTTGTCATATATGCATACAGATTGACGTATCATGCCAGTTAAAAGCAGTCGGCGGTGTATGGGCAAAGTGGAGGTAACGTCTGACAACTCCTACTATTTGTAAATCCAATGGGATGCAATTTGTGACGTCATGAAATTACAGAAGTCTAAATTTTGGATAAATCGTAAGGTTTGTTGAAAAGCAGCCTGAAACTTGGTAATAGTATCACTCAGTAAGATCAATTATGTATTCAACATCTTACATTAGAATTCAGTCGTTTGATAAACATAAACTGTGTGAACTGCCAGTGCAAAATGTAGCCAAAACATGCGCTTGTGCAAAATTTACTATTCTGGCGGGAACGCTATACTATACTATAACTACCATTAATTGAAAATGGGGGCGAGTAGTATAATGTTTTGAGAATTTGTAGTTTCAAATTGTTTGTTTGTAAATATTGTAACTTTTCTGGACCACATGTCGTTCTTTCCTCTCACACTAACCTCTTTAAATTAACTCCATGTGATTATTTTTTTTACTTTTCTTGGTGGTGATGGTGGTGGTGGTGGTGGTGGTGGTGGTGGTGGGGTATTTTGGTAGAGGAGACGTTCCTAGTGAACCCTTTAACATGATACATGAATACAATATTTAACAAACAGTAGCGTGGTGAAATACCTTCTTTTTGACAAAAATAAAATAATACAACCAACAATGACATCACAACTTCTTTGACCAGTCTTTCTGTCGGACAAATATATGCATATTTATATGACGGTATTATTAGCTTTGTTTTTATGATTGGATAACACCATACTTACATAGCACAACCCCAATGATTTTACTATCACGATTGTTTGCCAACGGCGATGCATTTGGCTTTACAAGCTGTTTTAAGCTAATGGTGTTCGTAACTGTCGATTTGAAGAGATCGCAATCATAGTAAATTTTTGTGATGACAATAATTTGTCAGGTAACGCCATAAGATGAGAAACTCAATCGATATCAACAACGGGTAGCAGAAAATACAGTGACAAGTTAACTATACAAGTAAAGTGGTAAGGACACCAACCTATTCATTTGGCAGTAATTATAGCCGGCGTGTTGTTTTGCTTTAAGTGTAACTTGAATGCCACTTTGTCCTGCGTCATCTACAGTCGATTGATAAAAGAACAAGGAGTCTAGCTGCCATCATTATGAACTGGATACTAGATATTTGAAAGGTGATGAAAGAGACAGAGCTAGACAGAGAGACTTAGACCCCATCACTGTTAGTCAGATATGGGTACCTTTCTTAGGTAGGAATTCCAGTCTAAATGAAATTTCAGATCTGCTATAAATATCTATAATAATGACCAGAATTGTGTTTGTATGATATTTCAGGGAAGTGTTTTGCATATCAGTGAAGAGATGCGAAAATCCATGATTGTCAAAGTCAATAGTGAATATATTGATTTGGGAGCAGCAGAGACAAATAATAATTTACAATATCTATTAGAAAACCGTAAATATTTACTGTTATTTAGAGTTTATCAGATGTGGACTTCCATCATGACATCACAACTTTGATAAATAAACATACAAATTGACCGTTTGACGATTGTCGGAATTATCTTTTATTTAAGTGGTTAGCCATCGGAAATAATATGGGAGATAAGTCGCACAACCACGTGCACCGCCTTCTAAACTTTAGGTTTATATCAAAAGAGTTGGTATATATCGACAAAACACACATCCCGCATACAAATCTGGGTGTCTGAAGCGAGTTTTAATAATTTTTCAGAGACTGCTTTGTTCAAATGTGAGACTTGACCTTCGTCTTTTGGTTAGTTGACAGTTCAGTTTAATGTATAATAGTCGAAAAGTGAAAACAAGTTAATATCGATATCCGTATTATGACTCCATTCCTTGGCCGTATTGTCAGAGTACTTAAATAGTTCACAGCAATGTAGTTTAGGATATATCACCGAAACAACCAAATCGATTGAATTGGTGTACTTTTCTACTGATAAGATTCTTAAAAAATAATGTCATTAAGAAATATTCTTAAATCACCATTTTTAGCTTCATTAACATTTTCGTAAATATGCTTAAAGTGTCAGTCAGAACTCTAGAGAGTGGTGTTTTGAACTCCGTTGTGAAAGTCTCCCTGGATAAATTAGTATGTTTTAACACAGTAAATGTCTGATGTGATAGATAAACTCTCTCAGTACTGTAATAGAATTTTGATAATGGAAGTTTTCTAAAACTCAAATATTGACCTTACAATTTCTGAATATTGATAGCATAGGATAAACAAGTTGAGGACAATGGCGATGAAACCCAATGTACCCTTGGATGGGCGCCGCTTACAAAGGAAACTGTCAACTCAGATTGTCACATCATGTGCAACAATTCCGCTCACTATCGACAGTAATGGCGATAAACACTAAAACGATTAAGAAAGTTCTAAGGAAAACGCATTAAGTGTCTTCCCTCCCAAGATCCACGCGGGAGAATTGCTGTAATGGGTTTAAGATACACCAATTTACTTGTAAGAGCCAACTGATGACCTACTTGCAAATAATGGCTCTCTCATGGTACCCTACGGACACTGCTAGGCTAGCTCCATCGCTTCAATCGAAATAATCGTTTTTATCATTTTTGGGAAATATTTGCTTTTACAGCTACTAGTGAATAACGATAAAATTTACAGATCAAATCCCAATATGGTTAAGTAATAAAAACACTTGTCGAAATCATTGTTTACTTCCTAACGTAAAATAAAAACTTTCAATTTTATCTTGTAAGATAAATATCACAGATAAAATTAGTCATCAGAGCTTTCCTCTCGTTTAATGACACTCTTAATCTGGGGCATTGTAAGAATAAATGCTCATGTCCCGACTACTGAGATGATGCCCGGCCAATGTCTTATCTGTTGACATATTATGGCGATCATCGTCAAAATTACTTATAAAAGAAATAAAACTATGATAAATGAGTTATGATATAACGAAAAGATTAGAGAAGAATTATTGCACAGAAAGAAGATTTCGCTCATTCGTAAACTAAAAATGAGTGATACTAGTATATCACACCGTAAATTGAATATACATGTATTTAAGTTTTCATTGAAACCATTTGATACTTTACTGTAGAGTACTAATCATATCATGACATTGTGTAGTGACATAAACGATTCCTTGTAAAAAAAAGAAAAAGAAAAAAGAAATTGCACTGCAGAGTAAAACGACCACAAATCAGTTTTGAAATCGAGAATAATAGTAGGACCATCATATCATGCCCGTGAAAAGATATTATAAATTGTTGACCACATCCTAACTGTCGAGTATACATAAAATCTACTGAATATCAACATGGTAGTGACTTCCTTTACAGCAAGATGGCCGATTTGTACACATCTTTCGCGTTTTACAAAGAACTTTAACAGCAAATGCTTTCATGTAGGATATTTCATGAACTTGTGTGAGGAGAATTATTTTTGTTTTTAAATGAAAATAAGCTTTGGGAATACAGCTCACTACATTCTCCCAACTGCACTTTTGGTACTATTTGATATAATTTTCACCATGAGATATCGTAGATTATGTCGCACAGATAAACGTTGGTATCTGTATTAGTTAAATCTTATATAATTTAGTTTGGTTCATTAGGAAAGTTCATTATCATTTTGAAAAGTAAAATCTAAAATGTTAGGTTTTCATCATATCTATGGGTTCACTTTTTTTCTTATGCAAGCATAGCAAATGTCTGAAAAGGAGACGACGTATGATAGATCGCATACATTTACAAATTTTTACAATCTTTGTACCTGGGTTTTAGTCGTAACCTATTGACATGTCACCATAGTATATCTGAATTTTTAACATCAAATTAACATATTGAATTTCTGAACGATAAGGTGGCAATTTACTTTTTTCAATCTTGGTGTCTTATTCGGTGACATTCGTAATGATAAGAATTCGCTTCAAGACTGGAAAGTACTATTATATGGTTCAAGCTGTGTAATGTGGTTTGTGTCGAGAATGAACCAAAACCAATAATGAAATCATAGTCATTGGGAAATAGCCTATACCATTCACTTTAGAATTAAAACAACCGGGGGGGGGGGGGATATCAGAGTCGATATACAAATTCCTTACAACAACAAGAGGACCTTCTCTGTTGCAAATATACAGCTATGTGAGGGTTGTGGAGTCCGTGATTGGCGAGTGGTCACAAGGCTGTTCTCGTTATCTTCATGTTATCATTACCCCTGCCATTAGTTTCTGACTATATGGCAAGTTTGGAATCAGTCAACCTATATGTAGCTGTATTAATGTGGACCAGGTAGGAAGGAGACTATTAAGCGAATGCTTTATTCATGTACGCTCAATGGTATTTCCCGGTAGTTGAGAGTGTATTGAGGGTAATACCACTGTGGGTGAATACCCGTGTTCTGTATCACTCTGGGACTGTACCAGTGTAGTACCGCTGAGTCTGTGTACCAACCGGGGTAGTACCACTACGGGGTTGTACCGGGGTCTGTAGCTAGTACCACTCTGGGTCTGTACCAGTGTAGTACCGCTGAGTCTATGTACCACCGGGGTAGTACCACTATGGGTCTGTATCCGTACCCGTAGTCTGTACCGTTGTGGGTCAGTAGCTAGTACCACTATGGGTCTGTACCATTGTAATACCACTATGGGTCTATACCAGTGACTTTGGGTCTGTACTCATGGTATGTACCACTATGGGTCTGTACCAGAATAGTACCGCTCTGGGTCTGTACTCGTGGTATGTACCACTATTGGTCTGTACCATTGTAGTACCACTTTTGGTCTGTATCAGAATCGTACCATTCTGTGTCTGTACCAGAATAGTACCGCTCTGGGTTTGTACCAGGGTCTGTACCAGGGCAGTAATTAGACGATGTTTTTTCATAATGTTGGGAAAGCGCTTTTTTGGAAAATCTTTACACAATTTGATAATAACATTATAGCCGTATTAAATGGACAAATAAGCAAAGTCTGTGTTGGAATGGTTTGATTGTTATGCTTTTAAAAATGAGTCCAACGATAATCCGACTATCTCCAACTGAATTAAGTGAGTGGCTAATTTATAAATATTATCATCTACCCTTATTTCTGGTATTATAAGCTTTATGAGGACAAGAAAAATCTTCTCAGTACAAAAATAAACCCGTCCGGTGGATATTACCTTGCAATTGAGAGGGAATAGAGAGGGAAATTTCGTGCATCTTTTCAATAAAGAATTATAATTTCAGCTATTATAAAATTCTACGCTTTTGAAAGTGCTGCCTCAGCTATGATAATTAGTTGATAATTAGTCGATAATTAGTTGATAATTAGCACACACCAAAACTGTTGTAGATAGTATATTCTTATCGATATATGTTCAGGATTCTTGATATGACGTCATACACAGGTTATTGTTATGCACATAACAACATCTATAGTATCGATGACAATAGACAAAGTAACAAAAACAAATATGCTATATTTATCGTCTGCTATATATGTGAATATGGAATAATTTAATTGATATATTATCATTCCAGTCGGAAATTCCAATTTCAATCTTGTTTGATATTTATTAGAAAGTCGGGATGGGTGAAAACACAAAAAACTGTTGTTTTCGTCAGTTACTTATGGCTAACATTCACGTCTATCTATCTATCTATCTATCTATCTATCTATCTATCTATCTATCTATCTATCTATCTATCTATCTATCTATCTATCTATCTATCTATCTATCTATCTATCTATCTATCTATCTATCTATCTATCTATCTATCGCTATACCTGTGCAGGTATATGTCAGTGCTATCATATATTTAGGTCGTACTGAAACCCGCTAATTTTCCAATTTCCTTATAACGTCGACTGTCAAAATCTATTAAATGAACGTCATTATACGAAGTTACCAAACATACTAATGAAATACCGTGTCTCATTCTACTCTATACACTCCTAATAGATTATTTGATAAAGTCCATAAAATCAACCACGTTTTCCCCGCTTTTACAGTATCAACAGCTTTGAGAAGTTTATTGACAATTTGGCTAAGAAGAGTATTTAGGGATTACCCAGGTCGAAAGAAGTGACACATGCAAACATAGGATCTTCTTATTAATAAAAAGCACAATTTTTAATAATATAATTCCCGTCATTCAAATTTTGAAATATAAGTTTTTAATCTAACTAATTTTTGGGATTTATTTGAAGTAGATAGGAAATGCTTTTTATTTTGACGCTAAGCCATAGTCTATTTGGCTAATGGCTTGCCTTTTCATTTGCAGCCCCGCAGTTCTAGAGATTTGCGGGTCTTGGAAATAAGTCGTCATCTTTCTACCCGATTGTACGATTCTCTACACGAAATTCGAGGAAAAAATGCATTTTAGAAGCTTTCTTACTCATCATATTTTGAATCAATGTGGGGAAATTAAATTCGTCGACTTTCAAATTATAAACTTCCATTTTATCCTTTCTTTTTGTTAGGTGATACCAAAGTAAATGTGGATGTTATTTGCAAAGCAGAATGCAATACCAATTTTCCAACTCGAATACGACTAAAGTAGCGAGAGATAAATATTTGTTTGTGGCAATACACTGATATCAAATGACTGTTAATCTGTCGTCATGGCCTTTTGTTGTATACAGGCAAGTAGACTGAAATGATTGAGTTTACTCGTCTAAATCTGGAAGTATATGGACCATACCATAACGTCTCCCGTGCCATAAACCTTCCAGACAAACGTATTTCAACAAATTGTTATTTCTTTGACTTTTGCTGATTTGTTGTTTGGATCAACTCAAATTGTTTCAAAGTGAGATATCCTGAAAATGATAATGACCTCGTTAATGGTTTGTTGCCAAGAATTTTAGATTTAACATCATCGCATGCACTGAGTTGCTAACATCATCGCATGCACTCAGTTGCTAACATGTTCATAAAAAAGGGCTCATATATTTCAACACAGTGACACACTTGTCTTTTACAGTGTTAGCCGATTGGTTAAAGCTACCCCATCATTGCAATTGTCCCTTTTCGAGTGTCCAAATGAAATATGGTTGGGTGGTGATATTGAAATAAAATACCGTTATCTAATAAACATATGTATAATTTCTGATTTCACAGCTTGAAAAATAATTTCTCTAAAATTTGCAGAGACGATGTCACGCACTCTTTTCTGTACTTTGTCCTTTCACACAGTATGAATCCAATAAGCAGATCACGTGACTAAATTCATCAATTTGTCATTTCAATTTTTGTAGATTTTCATGTGAAAATAATATTACAAGAAGTGAGCGTTCGTTTTTCTTTTCACAACACTTGAAATTGCTTCATTTCTTTACTTCGGAGAAGACGCCTACAACAACCGTCATATTTCACAGGAATTCAGACCTACTAAACATGTTTTATTTTGACACCGTGGCAGTAGATTTTGATGAAAATTGCATTACATGTGTAACAGAACATTTAGCTATACACTAATACTGCATTGCGAGGACACTATATACAGAGGAAGAATATCGAACACAACACAATAACTAATTAAAAATGTTTGGAGTGTATTTTGAACATGATTTTATTTGCTTGAGAGGGAAGGGGGGGGGGACAAGTCAATTATTAGACTAATTTGTGTTTGACAGACACACAATAAAATAGACACAGAGGCAGCGGGTGTTAGAGCGAGAAAGAGGGAGACAAACAGACAATAATAACAAATAAAAAATTAAGACAGACAAAATGATTACGTACATTATCAGGGCCGTAGCCTGACCAAATTGACGGGGGGGGGGGGGAGGGGGGGCAGAACTTTGTCTTTGTGCTATCATACATTTAAAATTTAGAAAGGTGGCTAATTTACATAAATTTGCATGCAATTTACAATATATCCATTTTAGCGTACACAATTACATATCATATGTAATGTCATATCTTTTGAAAGTAGTTGCCGAAAAGATCACATTCAAACCAAAAAAAAAATTACATAAAAAAATAGTGGATGGTGTTTTCTCAAACAAGTAACACACCAAAATAACCCTCTTCTTCACCTAACTATTTGCCTTTCAGTCTGTGCAGGTACAACGGGAAGTAGAGCTAACATTTTGAACATATTTTTTTTTCTGCCAATCCCAAAACTGTTATGGCCCTACTTTAGATCGGAACCCAAGGTGAACTCAGTGGATTCTCCTTGTCATTATCATTATAATGGAAATTGAAGTTTGGATTTTGATGTCGAAGGTACAGCTCTGTTTACAAATTCAGGGCCTTTCTTTCCATAGCAAATAGTCGCTTCAAAATGAATTGCGGAATAACGCTAGTGTCAGTGCCATGAGATAATTATATCAAACAACATTTCAACCAAAGACAACGTCGAACACAATTGCAAATTGATCTTCAAATAGTGGATCTTAAACTGCGTACCTAGTTTATCAGTTTTCTCCGGTTTGTTTTTCTGGAACACACCTTCTTTGGAGTTGGGATGTATTTCGTATTTCTGTGGACCAAGAGCATCCCAAGCGCACTGAGGCGATTTTCTGCCATACTTGCCCATGTCCACATAGTTTCAGACAGCGCAATGCCGAAAAGGAGCGTAGTTTTTTGGACTTTCATTATCTGACATTATTGCGACTTAAGCTTGCTGTCTTGAAATGAAGGAGACTTTCAAGATTACTGTTACTTTCCCGTACAAAGAATTTTTAATTCGCTACACTGCAAAAACTTTTTAATTTACAGTTTTTAACTGGACACATTTTTGTGCAAAGTTAAGCCAGCGTACACTATTTTATAGAGCGAGGAGTCAGTGTAAGTACAGTCACTTTTGACTTCGGTGAACCATCAATTCAAAGCACACGTGCTAGGAATCGTCACGTTAATAACGATTTTAATAACATCGCTATGTATTCGAAAAGTTGCACCTCCCCCCCTAAAAATCACACAGAAAGAAAGGGGAAAGTGTTAGTGGAAGGGAATTGAGATCTGAAGCAGAAATTTGAAACTGGATGAGAAATACTATTTTAATAAATTTAAAGAGGAATAACATGGGGAGAATGGGAGAGGTGGAGGCAAGGATAGGTTGCTAGCTTACGACTCAGACTTAGACCACTTTAGTAGTCTGAGCTTATGAGGAGGTAGAGTTGTTGAATGGTTTACTGTGGACAAAGAAAGACTTGAATAGATAGGTAGTTGGAAGGAGTTTGGTTCGCGAATATACAACTATGGTATATAGATGGACATAGATCATCAAACCGAACTTGAACCATCTGCTAATTCTAGCATGACGCCGCCCTGCAATTGTCCATTCACAACATGGACAAAGACAACTGCACTGTGTCTTTCGCTATTCATATTAACCAACTGCAACTCAAATCTCAAAGCTTGCCTAAAGCGGAACAGGCGTTAAGAAAACAAAACATTTCACACCTCGCTTCATGAGCACAGCGGGTCATTTTTCACTTTCACTAAAAGACCCTTGTATGGTTGTACCTCCCTGGCGTAATCATCAACAGTTTTGGTCCCTGGTCAATTCTTATCGTTTGCCGACGATTGAATCTTACCGTGTGTTGGATTGCTTCGTGGCATTTCAATGTATAATAAGCTAGTTATCGCTTAGATTTTCGAGTTTTTACTTCTAAGTGCGTCTTACTTTCTTTCTCAAAGGTTTCTTTAGGCTAAAGCATGTAATAAATTCAACTTTTACAGTTTTCTGTCATGCGTTATAAAACATCGTATTTCCCCTTCACGTATTATACAATAGCAAACAGGTGATTGCAAAGTAAGAATATTTACGTATGTGGCGAACATAAGTGTACATCAATAGAACGTTCCGTCGTTAAACAGAAGAAAATGTGGTGAATATCACACGATCGGGCGATAACAGTTTCCATAACTTTTTGTGTGTGTAGGTCTTTTCTTTGAACGTAATGACCTGTGTGATTACTAGTATCGGTACGATACGGACTATCATAGACGCTACTATAGAACCATTAAAGTACGAAATGTACAAATAGGAGTGAGAAATATGTGAAACAACTATTGGATCCATGTCTTGTTTATTTCAGTGGCACGAGCGAGCTGCCCGGAACACTTGTGAGAGCGAGGGTAGCTGAAGAACCCGTATAATGAAATATTGTTTTGAAGGACAGAAGAATTATACCATATGTATCTACCAGTAGTATTGGTTAAGGTTATGAAATACATTGTCGCTATAATATGAAACACAAATAAAAAAAGTTTAACATGTAAATGACTCCCTGAATAATATTTGTAGTAAATTTTCGATGACGTATTTCAGCATTTTAACCTAACCACGAAAAAGTATGCACTGCATAGCCGTGATACTAATCAAAGTACGATTTATCTTTTCTCAAGTATTAATAACTGCTGTGATGTTATTCCAGAAATTACCCCTCGAAAAACAATACGTAAAGTCAGTCTCAGACGACATAAAGTAAATGTTCTGTCATTTCGACCATCTCAGCGAATCATGAAATAGCACAGCATACCAGTGGGGAATTAATGATTATGGATTATCTGCTATATTTTCCAAAACCTTCTTAAAGTCGGACACGGCTGGGTTGAAACAGGTTCACCGTGTTTTAATAAAACGTGACAAAAAGATGAAAAATAAGCACATTCGGTCCTTAAAGTAAGGACATACGATAACACCATCTATATCAACATTTAAAGCAACATTCTTTGGTTTTATATGGTTCGAAAACTGTTTTATCAGTTAGGGAGGAATAGAATGAAAAAAAATCTACCGCCATATTCTGAAATAAACAATAATTTGGAATTTGAAACTGTCTTTAGTTTATTTCCCCATGTCTTCTCGCTTTGATGACCACACACGTACTTTCCACCGTCAAAAACCAATGTCAGTTAACTTTGTATATTTTAATTGAACCGTCACGGCTCATTTAAGCGCATCAGTGCTAGCGTTTTATCGCCACTTCGTGCAAATGACTCTATTATAGATTTTTTTCACTGCATTTTCAGTGGTCCTTCGCAGACAAAACCCTTCTCTCACGCCTGAAATACGACTCACAATTTTCCTCTCATACCAATGGCAAACAGATTTAAGTAAATATCCCTATTCTCTTCTCGCCGGACTGAAACGCTTAAGGGCTACTGAACTGCTCACAAGGCCGATGGTTGATCACTGCAAACTACTACATGGCTTTTAAGAAATCTAAATGAGATATAAATTTAGTCTTAGGGGAGTAGATTGACAAGCGTGCTACGATCTATTTTATTGACACACTAAATTACACAATGCAAATTTAATGCAAGACCCCATCTTCAGTACAGGTCGTACGACTTAGTGTCACCAACGCCAGACTCAACTTTCTATCAAAGAATTCAAAGTTAATCTATCATTTGTTTTACTAAATTTTAACGATACTTTCAGCTATCATTTTCTCCTTGTAGATTTATCTTTTTAAGTTTATTTGTTGTAGGGTTTGTATAGCCTTGTACATGTAACTAGTTTAATCACAGACAAAGACGACATTCCTTGTCTGTTGTTTAATATAAGAACTAAAGCTTTGCCGCTTTTTTCATTTACATGACTGTACAGTGAAAACAGAGCTTATTACCTTAAAATGGTTAATTAACAATTTTCAAAACAGACAATTTTCGCTATTTCTGTTCAATTCCATCAATGCACAGAGATATACTGACATGCACTTGTATCGCCTTCATTTAAAAAACCCCGTAGAATGCTACGACTATGGGTGATTCACAGTTCATGGGACTGTGGGTGACTATATGATTACCTGCACTTGACAACCAGTATATCTGACGGTCTGAAGGTACCCCCGTCTAAACATAGATTTCACTTTGCTTACATTTATGATCAGGCAAAACAACATCTGTGCACTCAAAAATAAGGTAATGCAATAGTGTAGACGTCGTTTTGTTCGGTCGAACTATAAAAAGTAGATTCTTTGGGAAAATATCTTGCATGCAAATTGTACATTTGATTTTTTGATAGAGGTTCACCTAAAATTAGAATAAATATTCATGGAATTATGGTATCATCTTTAGAAAACACAGTTATAAAAGTGAAGCAAACAAATAAATAAACATAGTATGTCGAATTGAACAAGGGATTAAGGGGCATGTTATTGGTATCAGGCTTGCGCCGTATTTAGTTTTTATTCAATTACGTGAGATGGAACAGTTATCATCAGCCGAAGTAACAAATGTGTTAACGTGTCGAAAACGATAACTTAATGTGTTTTTATTGATCAAATTAGTCGTAACTTTCACGAATGTGATTAAAAGAGAACTACATAACTTCAAACACCGCTTGGTGTTAGATGAACTTCATAAACACTTTGACAGGGTTGGATGACCAAAACTGACATATTTATCTGAACGTTCCCAAGCCTTTCAACAATCAGACTTGTGTTAACAAAAATAAAAACTCAATTCACAAGATGCTTTGCGTAAGTATCATCAACGCCAAATCAAAATGTTCACATCGAACGAATATTGATGTTATTTGTAAGATTTCGGTAAAAATGACCTCAAATTTGGTAAGCGGTTATGCAATTACAACTAAACAAATTATGCCAAATACATTTGGTAGGAAATGTTTGGTACTCAAAGCTGTTGTGTGAAGTAACGCGGGGAGCTGAAAAACCACAGTGTGTATAATGAACTAGTTCAAGGACGTTAATGTTGTTTAACTTGCTATTGAATGAAACAACTTAAGATCACAATTGACACGATAATACCTACATTTATTTAAAATCTTGAACGCATGCAATGCAAGAAGACGCTGCGCGAAAACTTGATGTCTTAGATGTACTAATAAAAGTATGACAACTATTGTCTACTCTTTGCACTAACGCCAACGAGTCGAGTTTTCAGGGAAAGTTAATATTTTGACTGGTTGCAATTTACTCAACGTACCATCACGGTGTCATCGGTGAATAAACTTTAATACCATTTGAAGAATTGGTGTAAGTTAGCACAAACATACGCATTTTGACAGAGCTGGCATGGGTAACTGTATGAATGTTGTTGGCCTCAATGCCACATAATACATTGTCTTAGTCAGACCTGGCGACATGGCATGCATCTATCACCAAATAAAAAACTTGAATATTGACTGTCTCTGTAGGGAAAGGTTTTCCCAAACCACAACGGATTTTTAATCGACATCGAATAAGCCACCGAAGCGTTATTAATAACGAATTTAGCGACATTAAGACGATTTTTGTCCGGCTCCAATCTACCAAAAACGACGGTCTGTTGCCTCGCGATCCTCGCCTCTAATTTGCCTGCGACATTTCACATCAACGCCTTCAGACAAAGCTTATTAAGCGATTACTAAAAGCCCCGTCTACATCGATGCCTTAAAAGCGATTTATCAATTTCAAAAGTGCACCTATCCATTAGAACAACACGCCAGCTCTGATCGTTGGGATTGGATTTATCTAGACTTTCGTAAAACAGTACGATCAGTTAACCCGAAGCACTTCCCGTTTTCGACTTCAATTTTTCTTGCCTCCGTCAGACAATATGAGTCGTGACAGTGACTTGGCTCGGGTATCGACGCGCCTTTCTTAAACACAATCGCATCGTTCATTGTGGAGTAACTGTTAGTTTAGGCAATTTAATGGGGAAACGAAAAAAGTCGCAATTAACTTATCCGTAGGGGGAGCCCAACGGCGCCGACACCATCGCGACACGTGCAGGCTTGTTGTGCCAGGTAGAAGTATCAAATGCCGGTTTTAAAATCTGAAATATCTCCGTAGGCCTGTTCAAAACCCTATCTCCTAACGAATCCAAAAGATACAACAATTTCATTGAAACTAGTAAGACGCGGCATCATTTCGGTCTCATTGCCATGTTGGGGTTTTAACGGCGGCATATGTCGGTAATCTTAACACCCAATCCGTTATTAAAAGCGATAATGTACACAGTGCTCTCTCATAATGTTATTTTCCTGTGCGAACAATAGACCGGGGAGCGCGCGAGTTGCTCGGCTTTGTACAGAAAGCCAATAAGGGTTAGTCTGACTATAGAAACTACATGTGTTATTCCGTGTTGCTTATTCGTCGGATTAACGGCTGTAATTTAATTTTCTCGGTTCTACTAACTTGGTTGCGCCACTCCATCTCCCCTACAGCTACTAACACAGTAACAATACAGATAAATTCATCTCAGGAAATATCAGATCCATGTATGCCTGTTTTCTATAATATTGATAATTTCTAGAGTTACTTTAAACATATCTGTAGAGTGATTTTCGGGGTCACTAATGTTCAGTTTCATAGGAAGTATATATTTATCAAACAGTAGAACGAGTTACAGTCGGATTTGAAAGAAACAGACAACAAAATATACTACGTTTAGACAAAGATTTATCAGAAATGAACATTATTTTATTTTTGTTAGGATGATCTCTCTTATGAAAAAAAAAATCACAATAATTATATACACTATCTTTACTCATGTGCCAAAATAACAACAAGCCTTCGTATGGTTGGTTTACATGGAGACCAGTAGTACTGTTGAAGACGAAAAAAAAGTAACTCTACACATAAATACAACTGCTGTGACCAAATGAAACAAATTAGCTCACTTTAATTTCTGTCAATTTCAAAGCCACTAGAACCGCAGGAAAGAATTGACAACCCATGCGAAAAGTACATGTAAGGTATTTGGAAAAATCTGATCTGTAATCCCATTTAAGTTTAATCAGAAACACATATAATACGGGAAATGGACTATCGCACAAAAGAAATGCCTTCGGTTAGCTCTGAGAATATACAGTTTGTCCATTAGTAAGACAGTTTGTAAGGTTTTATCCTTTAAGTCTCGTCTCATCCTTATATGCATAAAATGCGGGCTTTGCTCACATACATGTAGTCTGTATGCTCTGCCTTGGTCTGATACAAATATTGTCTATATATGTAAGCCTCAAGGGTCTTTTCACAAGACTTGTTCATACGAAAATAATATATTTACCTTCGCGTAAAATGCCTCTGCTTTGCAAAGTCCGCCTTCTGCTATAAAAGTCTACATTATGTACGCACGATATTCATTTAATGTTCGGCGTATTTGTCACTGCATTTTGTCTCTAGCTAGTGTAACGACTTCATCCCTTCATCCATACAAGCAATATTTGACAACAATGTAGGTAACATCTCCCTTGTACACTATAGACATAAAGTTCAACATAGACCGTTAGACGATGATTTGGCAGAAATGTCAGAGTTTGTTCACCAATAAACACACATGACATAAGGGGTCGGAAATCCAACAGCGAAGAGTTAATTATGTTGAACAAATATGTTTGCTTTTGAGGACACAGTTATTTGATTTTTTTGATATTTTCTTTACCTCTGTTTCAATATTTTCCTTCCACGCAAAGCATACTACCGTAAAACGGACTAGGGTAAGGCCTGGTTGGAAAGTGAAAATTGTACGTCGGCAGCATCATATTATAAGTGAAAGGTGGTCGGAAAATGTCGTCCGTTGCGTACTGTCGTTTATCATCCCGTACCAATACTTTTACTGCTACTTTCTTCGCTGTTACGGGAGTCGAAAGTTCAGCAGCAACTTGAAGCTGGCGTCTTTTTGTCTTGTATCTACGATTCTGAAACCAGATTTTTACCTGTTGTTCTGTAAGTTTTAAAGCAGTAGCAAGATCGGCCCTTTCTGGACCAGAAAGGTATCGCTGGTGATTGAAACGTCTTTCGAGTTCAAAAACTTGAGCGTGAGAGAAGGCCGCTCTTGAACGTTTCTTCCGTTGTTTGCACGACTGTTGCTCTCCTTGCTTCTGGGTGGTACACTCGTGGTCATCTTCTGAATGGGAAAATAGAACAAAATAGAAATTATTTTCTGGCTCAAATGCTAGGATTTGAAATTTATGGGCTTTGGAAACGTGCCGTTTGCACGGATTTAAGAAGGACACCAAAACCATTGAAAAATGCTGCTCTGAAAACGTGCTTTTTAGGAAGTGTATCCTTAATAAGATATTTACCAGCTTGTGTACGTCTTGAAATCTGCAAGACCGGTCTTACCTTCGAGTATGTTTGAATTTTCTTCAAATTTCTCTTGATTTGTGCTGGGTTCGATGACTTCTTCGAGATCAATGTTCGGCGAGGGTTCGTCTGAGTTTTCACTTAAGCTATCTGATAGAGGACTCCCGGGCTGTGTCAACCCACGTGTCAAACAAGGTGCAGTCACACGTTGAGATGTCACTTCGTCGGGTTGGTATTTATCTGTTGTCCATGCTGGGTTGGACGGAGACGTAGCTGGAGATTGTTGTCTTTGCTGTTGTGGATGAAGTTGGTTATGGACTCGAAGATTTACTGTGGATACGGCTTCTCTCGTCAAAATATCATTTATAGAAAACGGCGTCAGAGAAGTTTGTGACGATTGCATGATTACCGGTGGGGAATTTATGCACGCACTGTTAGTATATTGAGTCACTCACACGCTAGAGTTAAACGTGCGGCAAAGTTCTATCCAGGCAGAACAAAGAGGATTTTCCAGCCTATGACTTCGATGAACGGTTGTACACGTCGAAATGACGAACTCTCAGAAATGTACACTATGTAAGTTTCATGATGCACGCAGGGGGTGGTAATAGATTTCAACAATGTCTATTATTCATTGCTGATACGCAATGTACAAATTGACGTCCAATGGACAGATTGACAGTCCTCTAAGAGCATGGGCGATCATTCACTATTCGAGATAAACACTGCGTGTCTAATCGTTGCATTCTGATTGGCCAGTGGCGGCTAAACACCCAAATTGTTGGCATTTCGAAACAGTGACCATAAAGCTATAGCGTACAGAATGGGACGGAATTGCTCAATTATTGCATGTACGTTTCAATGGTTTTCAATGGCATTTTCATGTAAGCAACAAGAAGGAGGTTACCCAATCAAATGAATGGTCGGTTAAGTATTGCTATACATCAAAATCAAAGCGTGTAGCATGCCAAACACACTACGCTGTTCCCACAAAACCTGCGGCTCTCCAGTCTGTGGCTGTTTTCTAACCTTGTTTAAGTAAACAAAGTTTGTACACGTGCCCCTGACAAATAAACACCAATCGAAGTCCAAACCTGATAATGAGGTTAAGAAGCCACTAGATTCATGTATGCCCACAGATAAGAAATATGTTCTTGAATGAAGGAGTCCACATGAAAACGCACTTTAGTTGCAATTCATCATTGTGTATGTACAACATGTACTGAAATATTAGACAAGTAAACAAGAGAATTTCCGGATTCTGTCAAACACACGTGCTAAGATACACGGTAAGGACCACTGAAATACACTTGAATTGGTGCCATTTGTATGAATTTGCCTATATATCGAATACTCGTTCTAATCCGATGACAAATTGTTGGGTTTGTACATCGTTCGTACACTTTGTATCATTTATTGAAATCCTAGAATTGACAGGAATATGTGTACTTTTCAATAGGCAATACATTATAGGGAATAAAATATAAAAATATATATAAGCAACTTAAAAATGAACATCAATATATACATCCATGTGTGTGCATGCATAGTTTTAGACGCATGGTAAAAAAGACAGAAAGTTGACTGTCCAAAGAACTTACTGATGTTTAAATTGATGGGCTAATATCCTCACATTTTAGAATTAAATGTGGAAAGTAGGTACGAGTTTGTAGTTTTTAGGCAAGTTAGGTTTGGTTGGAA
>NC_135563.1:2252500-2262500 GCF_964340395.1 Glandiceps talaboti | reverse complement strand
GTTACGGGACACGTCAGTTGACATGCGCCGTGGGGATTACTAACAAGGCCTTTATTTCTCATAAAAATGCCGTTAGGAAGCAATTAAATCATACGTGCGTCTTTGGTTTCAATTTGACAAGCAAATGAAACGTGTTCAAAATTTATATGGTTACACTTAGATGAGATTACTGTAGCGACTAGATGTGCATAAATAACGAAATATCTGACCCTGTGTGATTAAGTACGCTGTGTTATTTTTAGTTAGATAATTTTGTTTGTTAGTGTGATATAGAAAACATTGGAAGTCAAGTTGGAAAGAGTAGAATAGTAAAGAATCACATGAATTTAGTCAATACTTGAATCACTTACGGCTCACAACACTTGTACATGTTTCGAATCGTGTATTAATTTGAATGACTCGCGCCCTCTGACGACTCTAACAAATGTCTCCGTCCTTTTTTTCGAGTCAAATCGATGCTTTCTTTGTTCTTTCCTTCGTGTCTTCCTATATTTTTGCAATGGAGCAAAATTAGATATTTCATACTTTAATGTTTGACTGAAGTGGAGGAAGGAAACACAAGAGCATGTGTGTATATATATATATATATATATATATATATATATATATATATATATATATATATATATATATATATATATCAAATTAAATATATCAATAATATATAAATATGTTTACATAAACACTTTTACGGATTTATTAATAATATATATATCGATCGGGATATTAATTGCCCACTTAATGCCACGCATACATACATGCATACATACATACATACATACATACATACATACATACATACATACATACATACATACATACATACATACATACATACATACATACATACATACATACATACATACATACATACATACATACATACATACATACACACACACACACACACATAGAATAATATAATTTGAACATATGACAAGAAAACCGTACTGAGTTGTAAATTAAATAATTGAACTACTGTATATGATCGCTTAAAGGTGAAAATCTAAGTTACAACCATGTCAGGTTTTTCTCTCACATGTTATAACATGTTTTGGAAACACACACACACACACACACACACACACACACACACACACACACACATACACACACGCATGCGCGCGCGGACGCACACAAATGTATATATATATATATATATGTATATATATATATATATATATATATATATATATATATATATATATATATATATATATATATATATATATATATATATATATATATATATATATATATATGTACATCAGCATCTCCCGACGAGTGATTTACTCACGAAACAGGCTTGTAGAGACGAAAAACCCTACTTGATTTACTTCTACCCTCGACATATACCCCGCTCTGCGTGCAGACGGATCGGGCACTGTGCTACAGATAAATCTTACCACTGACTTCCTATATATATATATATATATATATATATATATATATATATATATATATATATATATATATATATATATATATATATATATATATATATATATATATATATATATATATATATATATATATATATATATTAATAATAATAATAATAATAATAAGTAAAGTGTTTCCAGAAGCTTTTAAATAAACTCGACACAGATAAAAAAAACTCGACACATACGGAGAAAATGGAATAAACCGCAAACAATAGCAACTGTTCTGATTACCATGGTCACGTGACTGGATAATTAGTATGATGACTTTGGCCTACTGAGGCAGCTCAGCAAAGCCTGAGTGAAACGTCTTTACTGTTTATTCTATATGTTCAAACGAAACTGCTTAGTATGTATATCTGTGTATGTATTTGTATGTATGTATGTATGTATGTATGTATGTATGTATGTATGTATGTATGTATGTATGTATGTATGTATGTATGTATGTATGTATGTATGTATGAATGTGTGTGTGCATATGAGCGCATGTGTTCTCTAAAGCTTGATGTAGCCCTTATTAGTTTTAATGAATCATTTGCATAATCAATGATTTTCGGTGATTAAGCTATATCGTAAGAATGCAAACTTATGATTTCATGTGATTTGGGATACACATCGTCAAACAGACAGTCTTCCATAAACCTTGTTTATCTACTTAAAGATCCAAACTCCACATTTCACATTATTTGATAAACTTATCAATAATAACAAAGCTCACATGTCATGCCCAATATCGCTTGATGATGTGGCTTTTATTTGTAATGAATCGTTTGCATAATTAGTATTTTTGGTAATTAGGCAATACCTTTAAATGCAGGCTTCAAATTGATAAAATGCGGGTACATATATCGATGACAACAAAGCCCTTGTGTCGGATATGGCTTATAGTCTTGCTTCTAGACGTTCGGGTTTTCTTTCGATACTATAAGCGAACGAAGTTCGCAGTGAGGGCTTGCCCGAACTTGGATGTTCCATCCTCGATAGCGATATTCGGTCGTGTGTCGTATTTTATCGGAAGAATATCCGAGGTCTAGCAGATAGACTAATGTGGCTTACTGATATAGTGTTTTATTTTATTCCAATCAGTCATGTGCATAGTTAATGAATTTTGGTAATTAGGTCGTATTTTAAAGCTGCACTAGCTGCAACTTAACATATTTTTTGAGAGTGTTTTGTTAGATACAATAACTTACTCGTAATATCGTACACCCTGAAAAGTATTAAATCACGAACAAAGTGTTTGTAGCTGTATACTTGGTAAATAATATCAAATTGATTTATGTCCGTACCCAAATATCAGCGCCCTCAACGGTGATCACGATTACATCTGTTACCATTACAGTACAAATGGATAAGATCGACCACTGATTAACATGTACAATGTCTGATTATTGGTATTCTAAAACTTTTCGGTGAATAGATTGTGGTTGTCTGATCGAAAAACGACAGTTACAAAATAGTGCAGTTTTAACATGGATGACAGATTCAAAACCAAGCCTTCGCTCAACTTGCCACTACACCAACTACTAATATTATTGACCACTAATTAACACTGAGATAGAATGAGATAGAAAGTACCTGGCCAATTATTACAGAATCATATTGGGTTATTTGATGAAAAATATATCCCAGTTGCAGTTAGTGCACCTTTAATGCATGCTTCAAATTCATACACCGACGTTGACAAAACGTAATGTCGTATAAATCCTTCACAATGAATAATCCAAATTTCATATTATTTGTTATAAGTTGATGATAACAATGTGGATACATGAATAACAATCCTTATGGAAGGCATTTTTCATACAAATCTCGCATCATTTCATGTAAACCTCGTCTTATTTCATACATACTTTGTCTTATGCCCCCGGCTTATGCCTTGTGGTGTGTTATTCTGCATTGTATCATATTGTTTTATTTTGTGTTGTGCTCTGTGTCTGGCTATACAGTGCTCTGTGTCTGGCTATACAGTGCTCTGTGTCTGGCTATACAGTGCTCTGTGTTTGGCTATACAGTGCTCTGTGTTTGGCTATACAGTGCTCTGTGTTTGGCTATACATTGTACAGTGCTCTGTGTTTGGCTATACAGTGCTATGTGTTTGGCTATAGAGTGCTATGTGTTTGGCTATACAGTGCTCTATGTGTTTGGCTATACAGTGCTCTGTTTGTTTGGCTATACAGTGCTCTGTGTCTGGCTATACAGTGCTCTGTGTTTGGCTATACAGTGCTCTGTGTGTTTGGCTATACAGTGCTCTGTGTCTGGCTATACAGTGCTATGTTGAGTTTGTGGGATTTGTTACTATGTTGCATTATTTCTCACGAACATTGATTTAGAAAAGGGCACGAGGCGACCAGGAAAACAGTTATCAACAAGGAAACGTGTGGAGCGCAAACAAGATGTAAGATGCATTAAACAGTGAATATCCGAGAGAATTTCCTACAAATAAAGGAAAAGCGGAAACTTTTTGGTCGATGAGCGTTAGCTGAATGTCACAAGTCTTATAAGTGTTTTAAGTGATTGTTTGAATAGAATTACGGTTAGTGCTCTTCAGACGTTGTTTGATTGGCAAGAGATGTGATCATATTTACAGTTATAGAAATACACGTCATCACATTAGAAATGTCTTCATATGTATCATTTCTCCTTACAGTGTAAATTGTGTTATGTTTGTGAATTGGAAATAAAGATTTTGCTAATCATTATCTGTGTGTTTATCAATGTGTTAGGTACATACATAGCCTGTACACACCATGTATACAGATCAAAGGGTACATATCATGTCTGCACTCACACGCACGCACGTGCACGTACGTACACACACACACACACACACACACACACACACAAACACACACACACACGCGCACGCACATATATGTGTGTGTGTATATATATAATTTTAATAAAATTAATTTAATTAATATATTATCTATCTATCTATCTATCTATCTAATCTATCTATCTATCTATCTATCTATCTATCTATCTATCTATCTATCTATCTATCTATCTATCTATCTATCTAATCTATCTATCTATCTATCTAATCTATCTATCTATCTATCTATCTATCTAATCTATCTATCTAATCTATCTATCTATCTATTTATCCATCCATCCATCCATCCATCAATCCATCCATCTATCTATCTTTCTATCTGTCAGCCTGTCTGTCTACCTATCTTATATACATACATACACGATACATACATACATACATACATACATACATACATACATACATACATACATACATACACGATGCATACATACATACATACATACATACATACATACATACATACACGATGCATACATACATACATACATACATACATACATACATACATACATACATACATACATACATACATACACACATGCATGCATGCATGCATACATACATACATACATACATACATACATACATACATTCATACATACATACATACATGCATGCATGCATGCATGCACGCACGCACGCACGCACGCACTTACACACACATACACACCCACCCACGCACGCACGCACGCACACACACACGCACACACACATACATACATACATACATACATACATACATACATACATACATACATACATACATACATACATACATACATACATACATACATACATACATCGTTTCGAATAAAACATTCTTTTTCAAGGTATTCAAAGGCAAGACATAATAGGTAAACACTAAACACCTGATAATAACTTAATGTTATGGAAAAAAACGACAACCGCGCGAGACATACATACATACGCACACACGGTCGGACGGATGGACAGACTGACAGAAAGACAGACAGACAGACAGACAGACAGACAGGAGTCGAATCTTGCAAATTCAATAATTTTGTAATGCAGCAGTTTATTCTATCTTTATGTGGTATACGAGTTTATAGACGATTGTAATTAGGAGTAAAACTCGAAATTTGCAAGAATCTGCTTTCATCTGATATATCGATTATTTCAATCTATTGTATACCAGACAGTTCTACTAAAGTATCTGCTTTCATCTGATATATCCATAATTTCAATCTATTGTATACCAGACAGTTCTACTAAAGTATCTGCTTTCATCTGATATATCCATTATTTCAATCTATTGTATACCAGACAGTTCTACTAAAGTATCTACTTTCATCTGATATATCGATAATTTCAATCTATTGTATACCAGACAGTTCTACTAAATTATCTGCTTTTATATGATATATCCATAATTTCAATCTATTGTTATACCAGATAGTCCCACTACAATAACCGTGCTAGTATGACGTCACCCAATCAAAACCACTCCCTTTATTCGACTAACTCGCAAGCCAGCATTTTGCCAATTTTGAACGTCGACATAAAAATACGTTACTGTAACCTAACTTATTTGATCACAACTGCTTGCACTATCATCATATGTTATTCATTTACTTTTAATAACGTTTTTTGATGCTACATGACCAAGTGAAAATTAACACTGATCAAGTACTTTTGTTCATACGCGTATTAGCTCACGACAGATTATCAAACTAAGACACCTTATTTCATGACATCTTAAATTAAAGGTTGCTATTTTACCTCCTCAGCCTATAGACTTGCGAACTTAGAGACCGTCTCAGATTGTAGCATAAACTCAGAATGTGTAGAAAGTTTCGATAGATCTGACTTCCATCACAACCCCAATCAAGTTCCAACGCATTCATTCAATGTATTATTTTCACTAGTCTCAACCTATCGGAGACCACAGTATGCCGTATATAGACAGACAGACAGACAGTCTGACAGACGGACAGACACGATTACTCCAACTTCACGTGTTCAACTGCCATTAGTGTTTTGTATACTCAATTTGGCAATTACTTTCGGTTCATTTCTACTTATTTTAGTTCTAGTTTGCTAGTCATGAGCTACGTATAATCTTTGCACGTCATCAAAGTGCCAAATGGTGTTCACCTATTAATTGGTGAACCGAACCTCTAAAGAGATCAAACAAATTAAAAAGACAAAACAAAACAAAACAAAAACAAAACAAAAATGCGTGCGATATTGCTCACCGAGTTTATTTGTCAATATTACTCAACCAGTAACAAATTATAGAAATGTATGGGGATATGCAGACTAAAAATATTGGCTCTTCCTCCCACGATGTGTATGTTGGTAGTTTAGATTTTTGCTGGAACGTTGATTGCGAATGCGTTTTCACAAAATAGCGCGACGGTCTAGGCTAGTATGACGTCACGATTTTACAGTCAGAAAGCCCTCAGATCATTATACTCACCGGACAGATCTGGATAAAACCAAAGTTGGGAAGAAACACAACTTCTTCCATCAGATGCACTAGTAGGGATAAATGTTTCTAAGTTATTAGTGCCAATTTGACGCCACAATGTCGAATGCGAGGTAGTCATGGTAACCAAGTATGCCGAACTGTTAGGTACGGAGGTAACGGTAGCTGGCCCATTGGTTATTATTTTACTCCGAGTATAATTTAGTGCATAATTATCTCTGTTTCAGTGGTTCAAAGACGGCTAATGGAAACATTAATCGTACCGAACCCTGTCCGTGTAGGTAACCTCTGGTCTTCTCTGCTTGGCACACAACACTTTTCTTGGACTTGGAGGGATGGAAGGGTATCATATAAAGAAGGGTCAAATACCGACAGGTCAGTTAAAAGACCTGTTAATAGCAGAGAGTAGAATAAAAGTTAAAATGAGAGTAAATTATCTAGGGTCAGAAGGTTAAGTGTTACATAAACAGCAAGAAATTCAAACGTGAAAAGCAAACAACATAAATGAATGTATGTAGACTACGTGAATGTTGTGTTGTTTCAGGTTGTACCGTAACGGTTGTTGTATATATCTTTTATTTCGTAACATGATTGTCTTAAATATTGTTGTAAAAAGGAGATACTTGATCGGGAAAACTGTAGAGCTATCGACTTTGATTTATACTTTGGTAGAGAGAGAGTTCGAAATGAAAACATATATCAAGTATCCTTAAAGATAGCAGAGTGTTGATGTATTATATATATATATATATATATATATATATATATATATATATATATATATATATATATATATATATATACATACATACATACATACATACATACATACATTTGTGTGTGTGTGTGTGTGTGTGTGTGTGTGTGTGTGTGTGTGTGTGTGTGTGTGTGTGTACTATTTTAAAGGTGTATCATCAATCTTCCGTTGACTTGTTTCCGGCACTTGCAATTGGACTAAAAACCATGTTGAAGTAGCTATACAAGACGGTAACGGATATATTGAGAGCGAAGCATAACACAAAGCGATTTCAACAATTCGAGCAAGACACCTGAAAACGTATATTTCAAATCCGTATTCGATGCTTGAACTGTTGTGAATAACCCAGACAATAGCTTCGTGAAGTTGTCGTTGTGTTGGACCGATCAGACCGTAACAAAAGCAGCGAACTTTAGGAAAAAAGGCCGGGACTCCAGACATGGAAACCCAGAAACGGCAATCGCCAAAGTGTCGCCAAGTCTATTTACTGACATCAACATCGCATGCAACCGTCTTTCTATGGTCTATGTAGAAATGTACAACACATACTATGTAGACGGGTTGGATTGCTCTCCAAATCTTTAGTCTAAGGCACTGAGGCATTTAGCGGATTCAACAGCATGGCACTTACTATCTGAGTGAGCAAAATTGCTTCAAAAATTTCCCAAAATCGTTTTTCCTGTCGAAATTGTGGGCAATCTTAGTCTTTCAGGAAAGTGTGTAGAAAGGCAATCTTCTCTTCTTCCCTGCAAAACACAGGAAATGGTATAATTTTTGGAGAGGGATGATCGAACCCAATCAGGGCAGTGAGTGGCAGCGAGAAGCGGTCCAGATTGGTCTTAATAGTGCAAAGTCGAGTCATAAAAAGAGGAATTTTGCAGGAAACGGCTCCTCGACAATGGTCGCCACTCCACTTACCTCGATCTATGAAGGAAATTTCACCATCAGTTTTATTGAATTTCCCATTCCATTGAAAGCAAAGAATCAAAGCGCTTAACGAAAACAAAAACGTTTCAATTGTCCAAAAATGGTGTTATTACAGCTCCATTCAGAACACTCACATATGAAGCCTTTTAATTTGTCACTGTGTGACGGATTTATCAACACCAATATGTATATCATCATACCCAAAAGAAAGCGAACTTAATCATTTTTAGGGAAATATAATATTCCTCGGGCTATTATGCCGCTACATTTTTGAAGTGATGTATTTATTGCAGGGTTGAAGAAGATTAACCAAAAAAAAAAATGAAATTGCTTTCCAATTTTGAGATTTCATTGTTACAGGACCGTATTATATCAACAGCCTGGGGCAACACGAAGCACGTTTAATCATTTTATTCGCATTTAACCCACACCTACTATTGCAATGTACACATTGAGAAGTGGCACACGTACAAAACGATTTTTAAAAAAAAAAATCTTTAACATCACTTAAAAGTTAAACGTAAACACGTACAATTTCATATATATTTGAGAGGCTATGTATCACGTGACAGCCCCCATCTGTATCAGTTATTATTGACCCCAAAACTTTGAACTTGTTTGATGACATTGAGACATGGTATGAAAGCATGTGATATCATTGAAAATAAGTATTGGGTTCCGCCATAGTAAGACCACATAACCACAAGTATGAAAAGATAGCTTGGGTTCCGAGTCTGTGTCTATAAAGCGATCGCGGTGATACAATCAATATTCAATTCCTCATACATACAAGTTAAACAGTCATTTTCCGTCGGCAACTTTTGATCCTTTAATCGGCAGAGCTCATTTTGATTCGATATAACTTGATGACAGCTGTTCACTATATTAGGAACATATCAAAATTACTGCCACGACTGACTTCAGGTAGGATGGGGTCACATCACAATCGCCATGATTTACTCGCGTTCAGCAAAACTCGGCCCTTCTGTAACTTTTACATCTTGATGTACAGTCATGTTCCAGCATCCTTAGCGCCAAATGTGGAAAGCACCGACTTAACATTTTGACACATTTTACACCATAAATTACATGAGATGATTCAAACTTTAAGAGATATTAATAGATATAAATAATTACATGGACGGATTATGAAAGATAAATTCTTTCATGCCAGTCTAAAAAAGTTTTGATTTGTGAATATTTACAGAAATTAAAACAACAATTTTTTGACAGCAATCATGGGCGGGAAACTTGTTAACAATTTCATTAGAAATCAACCCATGATAATATCTGAGTCCAAAATTTGCTCACACACTGCAATCTTTTGAATTTTAAAATAAACATATTCAAATTTAACAAATCTTTGAATCATTTACAAATTGAGAGTACATGTATATTTAGAAAGTTGTCACGTGACCACACCTTCAGAATAACCGTGCAATCCTGACAGATAGTTTTATAAGCAAATATGCTAATGACGACGCACATTTATGAGTACAAGGTCAATACCACTGTGTGATGCCTGCAGCCCGGCAAATTGGTGACGTTACCCTGACCTCCTCCAAAGGTATATCGTCTCT
>NC_135563.1:2200000-2247500 GCF_964340395.1 Glandiceps talaboti | reverse complement strand
AAAGTACTTTCCAGTTTTAAAGATCAAAGGTCCGAAAATGTGGCAGCCGCTTATCAGCGATAACACGGCTTCATTGAAAGGTCCTAATATTCCGAAATGGAATATTAAATTTGAGCGGAGTGAGAAATTGTATGATTTCATGCTAATTTTGAGGTAATGAGTAACACCTTCCGTCACTCACATGGATGACAGCTTGCTTTCACTAAATATTAAGCCGAAAGTGCTCGACTTCAATACATGACAGTTTCCGCCTGTCAATGCAGGACAGTCTATTCTCAAAGGCAATTTTCCTATAACAAGAAAGCTATTGACTTCAAAAAGTTAAATTCCAAAGCTTTCTGTATTAAACTTATATTAGTATACACTATCAAAGAAACTTAACTTAATCTCTTAGTACTAATGAAGAATTCGGGAAAAAAACCAGGAAAGATAAAGCTACATTGTGATTGTTGCTGTATATACAATAAAACCCACTTTCAGTCGTCAGCATCCGAAGTAAACACATTCAATTTGCATGATGCAGATTTTTAAAGGCGATCGACACATCAATAAGAAATATTCATTGCATTGAAAGTTGCAAGTGCATTCGAAGAATTGATACCAGTATAATAGCCATATTGGCACAGTGAAAATGAATAGACAGTACGTAATGAGGCTAGGAATACAGACAGTGGTATGACATAAATAACGATAACACGCCACAAAATGTCTACAGACAATTAAGGATTGTAACATGAGGTGGTCTGGAATAACCTGTACCAAACAACGATGGAAAAACGGAAAACATCTTAAGGATTTTCTTTTAGCTAAATTGTACATTAATTCAACTCTCTTGTACCACCTTTACAGTGACTATCCTAATTGTACCACCTTTGCAGTCGAGTGTCTATCCTAATTGTACCACCTTTACAGTGTCTATCCTAATGGTACCACCTTTACAGTGTCTATCCTAATGGTACCACCTTTACAGTGTCTATCCTAATTGTACCACCTTTACAGTGTCTATCCTAATGGTACCACCTTTACAGTGTCTATCCTAATTGTACCACCTTTACAGTGTCTATCCTAATGGTACCACCTTTACAGTGTCTATCCTAATTGTACCACCTTTACAGTGTCTATCCTAATTGTACCACCTTTACAGTGTCTATCCTAATTGTACCACCTTTACAGTGTCTATCCTAATTGTACCACCTTTACAGTGTCTATCCTAATTGTACCACCTTTACAGTGTCTATCCTAATTGTACCACCTTTACAGTGTCTATCCTAATTGTACCACCTTTACAGTGTTAATCCTAATTGTACCACCTTTACAGTGTCTATCCTAATGGTACCACCTTTACAGTGACTATCCTAATTGTACCACCTTTACAGTGTCTATCCTAATTGTAAATTGTGGAAACAGATTGATCTATTCACCGGTGGTGCTATTTTTACTGATTCTTGGCATAAAAGAAACATGTTAAATAATTCATAAACGGATTATACAAGTTTCAAATTGTTCAAATTTACATGTTTTAAATTTAGACGACTAACTTTTTACGAGTCTTGAGACGAACGACAACTTTTAATCTCTAGAAGAATACTTGTGAGTCATTGGACGAACGACAGGAAAACTTTGAATCTTTACTAAGATGAATGGCAACTTTGACTCGAGATGAACGATACATTTAGTTTTGAGAAGAACAATTTGATTGACTAACGACAACTTTAAGTCATGAGTCGAAAGTCAGGTCATTACAATCACACACACACACACACACACATACACAGACAGACAGACAGACAGGTAGACAGGTAGACAGACAGACAGACAGACAGACAGACAGACAGACACAATATATATATTTTCTGATGGGTGAAACAAATATCACGTTTGGTACTTGTCATAAACTACGTCGTATCGTCGTATAGTAAGTTGAAGAAGATGGGAAACGTCTAGATCTCTTATTAGTATTTTATTCTGGGATTGGAAGTCAGGCCGATCTAGAACACTACTACCCTACAAGTCATATATATATATATATATATATATATATATATATATATATATATATATATATATATATATATATATATATATATGTATATATATATATAACTTTACATCTATTTCACGGATCAATTTTAACTCATTGTTCGTACAAACGACAAAAAAAGTCAAGTTGAACAGATTTTTAGTCAAAAAGTCAAAACGTTGACTTCACCTTAAATTGTGTTAATTATAAATTGATTACATAGTAAATGTGACATAAGATTTGTGTTATGACTTGAATTCTAAGGTGATTTAATGACAACTTTGAACCATCCTCAAACTTGACTTGTTCAAGTTCAAGTATTTAAAGTCGTGATGTTTGATCTCTAAAATCAAGTATTTGTTTGATGCGACACTTCAAATGAGAATATTAAGTGAAATATAAAAGTATTGAGGCAGAACTCTGGTCAAATATACGCCTAACTAGTCAGCGTCAACGTCTTCTTCAGTACTAGAACAAATAGGGTATGATGATCGAAAGGAAATCTTTGAAGTTACACATCCAAGAATTTAGAATCAATTTTTGAAACCATACACAGAATAACAAACATTTATGGATGAACTATTCGATTGTCATTCACCTAGCTTGTTCATTTCCCCTAGGGGTTGTGACGCCACCTTCGATCTGGTGACGATTATAACCTTGTTTAACATTTAGTATTATTCTTTAACAATTTCATAGGAATATTGTACGTTATGAAAATACCATTAGTTGTTACTCTGAATATAAAGGAACATGTTTACGTTAATTACGTAGGGCGAGGTTTTAATTATCGGGGCCTGCCAGTTCAGTTTGCGTCTTTATAGAACGAATCACCGTACAACCATGTGTACATACATACATACATACATACATACATACATACATACATACATACATACATACATACATACATAGAAATGCATAAGGAACTAATAAACCAGTCCGTATATATAGCTGTTAAATCCGACGTTTCGAATAAATATTCTTTTTCAAAGGAAAAATTGGCGAGACAGAGAAATGCCAGGTGAAAACCCGAACATTTCTAAATATAATGGAACAAAACCGCGCGTGATATAAATAAACGGTTATACGTGGGATAAGTTCTTAAATTCGCACGCACCTAATAGAACCCAATAGAATACGCCTGAAATTTAAAAAAATACCCAATAATCATGATAATTAGATTACATACATACATACATACATACATACATACATACATACATACATGATTTTCATTTATGGTACTTTTCTGCACACGTAATTTGATCCAGTATTTTAAATCAAAACTAAAAACAGCAATCTTTACTGATCATATTTTGTGAAAAATTCAGTTTATCAGGAATCAGGGTTTTTACAAATTCGTCATTCATAGCGTGGTAATGTTCCTGTCCCGTTATTTATCACCCTAGGCCTAGTGATGGTGTTAAATCCCTGCTACTCTATGCGATAGACGGATCAGCTAAAACAGCGTGATTAAAAAGCAAAAAGAGGAAGCTTTGGTCGACATAACCAAATATTTTGTCAGACAAATGTGTCATTTTCCACCTATAACCACTAATTGCAGGGAAATTTCTAGGGATGCCATAGGCCGATGTTCTGACGGTCGTATAGTGAATACTTTGTGAAATACGAGATGTAATATCGCGATGCTTGGTTGAGAGAAGCAATTAACAAACACAATAGTTGTGTCTGCACCACTTTTCACTCTAACTATTGAAGACCGTTATTTACTGAGTAAAATCCTAATCATATTCTTTTGATAACGCGTAGGTAAGAGGAGGGTTAATTGTAGCAATTTGATTTGTTTACTGGCCCCACTCTCCCGACATATCACTCAATAATTCTGTAATGCCCATGAAAATGGTCCCTTTTGTTGGCCTTTGTCAACTCTGAATGAAGCTCACTAAATGCTCTTCTAACATTTTTGTTCGTGTCGCTCGAGTCCCATTTCCTTGGATGTATTGCTTAATAAAAGACGGAAGAGCGGTTAAAATACACACCCCTTGTATTTTCTATTGCTAATCTTCGCACACGCTTGGGACGCCGGATTTTACGATAATCTAGAGTTGTATATTCCTTTCGACTTTCCATCTCATATTAACATACAAGTCTACTTGTTATTGATTTGATCTACAAGCTTACGTTTTCAAAGACGGCATAACATGATAACAATTTAGGTTATGATGAAATGAGTATAGCCGGTACAAAAAAATCATGAAATGCACTTCATCAACATATCTAAATTTGCACTGTATGACACAATATAATAAAGATACAACACTATTTCTAGAAATTGGATTGCGATGTTTTACAATGACATTGTACGAAGGGATAAAATACAAAATGATTGAAACGGGTGTGATCAAAGACATCACACATGAGCTACGCCCGGGCGTAAAAGTCAACATGAAATGGTGGATATATAAAGCATTGACGCTATCCGATCTCAGACCAAAACCCAGTGGGAAAATGTCGAATATAAATTTATCGGAAATGATGTATTATACAAGGTGGCGATTGTAACTGTACAGTGTACGGTATGTTTGGAACGTATAACATCCTGAAGAACACTCTTTGCAAGGTTACGTACGGGTGCAACTGACCAGTAACTAAAATGATGTCAACTGCAATGCTGTTTTATTTGATTCGTGGTTATTTACATTGACAAGGTAAGACTGGACATCTAGTACATTTGTACTACAGTGAAACTACATCTAAATATATCGTTACGTCATGACACTTGTATTTCTAATACTGTAGTAGAATGTAATATAAACAAAATATCGACAGTTTTGTAAAAGAATGCCCACTTTAATACTTATTCTGTCGATGTACGGGTGTTTGAAGACTGAAGCAATGAAATATGGCACTATCTTTATGTCTTCCAAGGCGTTGAAATCACAAAGCAATTAAAATGCATAGGTTGATTTTCATGTTACAGTTTTATTACGTTCCTGGAGAGAAGAATCCTGAATCGACTAACATTTTAAAGTAATCTTTAGAACTTAATTTTGACTTCATGTGTCGGATATGACACGCTGTCAGAATATATAAATGTACTAATATCAGAAACAAAATATGTAGATCTTCTAAACAAATCCGATTTAATGAATAGACTGTTTTATGGACGAATATCTATATCTCACAATA
Source organism: Glandiceps talaboti (assembly GCF_964340395.1). Taxonomy (NCBI): domain Eukaryota; kingdom Metazoa; phylum Hemichordata; class Enteropneusta; family Spengelidae; genus Glandiceps; species Glandiceps talaboti. The sequence goes on along the minus strand of NC_135563.1, from coordinate 2,242,327 downwards.
TGCCTACATGTGTAACCTATATGTATATGGTATACTTTTGCTGTCCTGCATCATATATGGATTCGTGAAATTACAGCTAACGATTGTCTTCAAACCGTCTATTTCGAAATGTTAACCAACATTATCTATCCGCTACATTAATCTTGATTTAGCAAGTTTGAACTCAGTTTGATTTATCACTTTTCGTAATAAGTAACGGAGTTACATTATTTTTGTGGACAACAAATTCAATTCAGTAACACAAGGTAATCGGTAACTTGTCCTCTCATATAATAAATATACATGTGAACAAATTCAAAGTTAATACTTTCAATTTTTTCGTTATAGAATAACTCCTTATTTGCATTGTCAAACTCACTTATCTGTTATTGTCTCGTTGCATGTAACAGTTTGTCCTCTGTACAATACACAAATAGCTGCAGTGAGTTCACGTCAAACAACGGAGTGCTTCGGATGCGAGGAACCACTGCACCGGACAACAGTATCCATCATCACTCGGCCAATCCCATGTTGAGACTATTTAGACAGTGTCGCATCTGTACAAGATCAAATCCAACTCGTGGGCTTGGACTCCTTTTTAACACAGGACGAATACAAATGCTAACTGCTTCAAAGCCTTGGTGGTCTCGTGCTGGTCGATGGGTGGATGGGACGTCACCACGCTCTGACTCCCTGGGGAACCGGCTGTGGTTGCATTGAGTATGTTGTTGGTTGTACATTTACGCTTGGAAGGCTGTACGAAGTGTTACTGTATGTATATGGGGTAGTGTAAGGGCTCATATTCACGTTACTACAGTTATAGTTAGAATATGTACATGCACTGTTATAGTTGTTATTGTAACCATACGGCGGAGGACTCCCTAAACACGGTTTACCGTCTCGGACTAAAACTGGCACGGCAACACGTCTCGGTGCCGGCTGAGTGGCCAGTTCTAGAGTCTTGTCCTGACGTTGGCGTTTACATTTGTATCGACGGTTTTGAAACCAAATTTTCACCTGTGTCGATGTCAACTTGAGCACATTAGCTAAATGTTCTCTTTCAGGGGCAGATAGGTAGCGTTGCTGTTTGAAACGACGTTCAAGTTCGAACACCTGTGCCTGAGAAAACAACACACGAGGTTTTCTTCGCTGACGTTGTTTCTGTTGGTGACGATCATCCTCTTTGTTTTTCTTCTCTACAACTTTGTTACTCTGAACGTTATTGACTGATGGTCTACCTGCAAATAAACACGAAAAACATGGTTTTTAGATATTTTGACGTCAACTCCGAGAGTCAGGAATGAGACCATTTTATTTTTTTCTTTGAAATCTAAAAGGATAGTGCACATTCCAAGGGGGTTTCGACCTCAACGAATAGCTGAACAGTCATCTGCAGGAAATACTACAATCTTAGGACATTTCCTGTTGGTGTACATTTTAAGGTTGGGCGTGCAATTTTACAATCATATCAAACGAGAAATATACTCATTTAGGGCGAATTCAAATATAAAGATGTATTAAAACGAATTTTAAGAGAATCTGCGACAATTCATAACAGTCTTCTGATTTCTTTTGAATTCTTCTTCAATTTGAGTTGATCTCTTAGTTTAATACGACCATATTCTGCTCGAGACCACTTACAAAGCAAATCGTTTGAAAAGCGTGAAATTTCATTACAGGTTGACAAATTGACTATAACGTGTGCCGTCTACTTCGTTTTACGACATTTTGATGTAGTCATTATGCTACATAGTAGTGTTTTCAAAAAAGACGCACATAATCTTTAATTGGATTTACCCCAAAGTTCTTCTATTAAAGTGGTTTAATGATAGACTTATAAGGAGGATCTCAAGCAACACTTACTAGGTTCGATGGACATTTCCTCCCTTGTCGATTCTGGTTTGACCAGGTCCGATATCATAGTGGAGCTGTTAGTAGCTGTATTATTGGGTACTTGGGGATGATGATGATGATGGTAACTCAGATTTGTTTGTGTCAGAGCCACATCCATGTTGTCATGAACGCTCACCGATCCCGAGTGTGTCATTTCTGATTCTAGTGGTAGACAGAGCGACTTTAAGTCGTGATGTGCGGCTTCCATCATGTTTGATTGGTGGTGATGGTGTTGGTAGTGCTGTTGCTGTTGTTCGGCCAGGTTGAGTATGTCCTTAACAGAGAAAGGAGTACTGTTATTCATAGAAGTAGAAAGCATAGTCGATCCCTGATGTGCACCCAGCGGGGATAATAAGCGCATGCAGAGACCCACCGAGGTAAACATACACTGTGGAGAATCGCTCCAAAGCAACGTGAGCCGTAACGTAACTGTACAACTTGTGAGAGAGTTTTCCTATTTAAAAACTAGCTGCTGTCGTCTGTCAGTGGGTCCCGTATCATATAACATTAGCCGTTCCTCCTACAATGTAATGGGGCGGTTTAGTTCTTGTCTGGGCGTAACCACTAGCGCCAAGGGGTGAAATCCGAGCTTTGTTGGATGGGGGGTCTATAGAATGCCTGCAAGACAAGTACTTCCATCAATCCTGTGTCTCTTGTAACTCGTGCCCTGATTGGCTATTTCCCATTGGTAGACGACATTGATGACAGTATATACGTTGCAATCAATTACTTCTCGTATCAAGCACTTAGCTCGGAGCCGTTTACTGTCACGTTTGTTTAGCTCATACGATCCCTCCATTTGCTTAAGTAAATGATGTTAAGCCCACCGCAGGAACGTTCCCCAGTAAGGCACTAACAATTGCGTGCTAACGACTTCATTCGATACGTCGACCTGGTCAACCCCTTCCCATTGTGTATGCTCGGAGCAGCGAGCTAGAGAGTGCAGGCACTTCAGACTAAGTCAACATTTATTTTGATTTCTTCAATTAAGCTTAATTGTCAGCACCTTATCCTAATGTCAGAACTCAAGTTGAACATGTCTTCTTTTTTAACCTGACATGCCTAGAATTATGAACACACTTTAATCTCCCTACAATTTACAAATTAGTTCCAAATGATTAATACAAAGGAATTCTTCATCTACTTTCTTTTATCGTCACATCATCACTTCATCTATTTTCGTATTAAGTGAAATCAAAATAAAATGTCTTCGACACTAAACTTTTTTTTGAGCGCCAATGACTAAATATTGTGAACGTTCAATTTTGGATTATTATTGCGATGAAATCATAGCGACATAGAAATTGTTTTATTTCTTTGGAATATAGCAGAATTTTATGATTTAAGTTAAATTTGACACATTATATGTATAGTATTAAATCTGCTCTGTAGTACCAGGCTGATATATATTTTTAAAATACAAAATCTTAGGCAAGAAATAACGATACGTTTTAAAGGTGAACCCGAAACATTCAAATAAATCATGATGTAAACAGTGAATCTGTCATTCTACGTTTTCTTAAAAGTTATGGTCGATGGCGAAGACTGTCTAGTCAAATAGGCCTCATACAATCAATCATTAATTTTTCGGTATTTAACAAAAGTGTTATTCAGGTTGTTATACAAAAGGTTGAAACTATTTGATACTGTATACAATTATTCGCGGGAATGCTCTATACCCGTTTTGTCGGTAGACAAAAATATGGACAATTCTACTATAATTGTTGATAACGAAAAGTGTATAAAAACTTTATAATACTTTGCAATATTGGTAGAAGAGGAGGCGAGATTCGCTTGCTTGACTTCGTGTAGCCTACAATACGACGGTAACAGACACGTCTATCAAAATGAACATGTCTATTATAACGTGATGCATCGTCAACGATATCACCATCTCTATTCACACATACAAATCACAACTTATTTATTCCAATTGCTCCTTCTGGGTTCTACAACACCCTCTTCACATGAGAAATAGATAATTTTCAAGCCATCATACTAGTAGAGTAAGCTCTCAGAAGTGTCCAAAATTGCTTAGAAGGGGTTTTAAGGAATCAGTATGGAGTGAAAAAAAGCAAAACACAATCTTTAATCGATTCTACCAAGTCATCCGATAAGGAGCCACTCAGGGGCTTAAACAGCAACTCGAAACCAAAATGTTTTCAGAAGTTTTTGACTTGGAGACGAAAGTGCCAGACGAAAGAAATATCACACTCGCATATTTTTGGCTGTCAACTAGAGGTATTTTGTTCAGGAAAAGGATACTCACGTGGAACACTGTGATATCATCAACAGACAAACAATTAGACAGGAAGGCGGAATCCGGTTTTAGACTGAGTTTTTGTCGATTTTCTCTCAAAAGTACTTCTAATGAGAAAGGAGGGGGCATTACTCATTTAAGGCCACTTTTATTTGGAAGAACTCTTAACTTGATAAATAGCAAGTAAGAATACCTTTTCAGTAGCAGCTTCTTAAATGCACATAGTAAAGTGAGTTGTTTGATTAGAGACGTTCACTGCTTTCAACGACTAAAACAACACACACTGGAAGCAGATTTGTAATCCACATCTACCGGCACTGCTATGATTTGGAGTGTTACTTCTTATCGTGTTTCCGAGACCATTAAATTAAAACACTGGATATTTGATCGTTTAGCCGCCGGCCAAATCGCTTATTGTTACAGAAATATTCGCACATATGAAACAGTCAACGTGAAGTGTTGTCGATTAAGTACTACGCTTGGAGAGAGTCGAGGATTTGGCCTTCCTCTTGCTCGTTGAAAGTAAATTGTACTAGACAATTTTGTTGACGTTCGTTAAGCTAACTTCTTTGTCAATTTAGCAAATTTACAGAACGAGTCGTCCATGAAGATATTGACATTGGTAGAAAGGCTTTCCGGTGCAATTTACACGTTCTCAAAAGTGACTCTATTATTAAGCTATCAAGAACATATTTAAAATGAATAAAAGAAGCTGGGTTTGCTTTGTCCTGTCCTCAGTTTTATGCTTTCGATTTACTAATGGTTAGATTGAAACTAAACTAAAATATTCGAGCTCGAGATTTGGTCATTGTGATAGTGACTAAACAGTTGCACGATGTCTTACAACAAAATGTCAGTGTATGTTTTAATTAAGTGTGGCTACTGTAAAATGGTGTAATCTCCGCTAAATAATGCATGGATTAGAGTCAAGTTAGAATGATTGATTGACAGGTTATCTAATTCGAACTGATTGACAGAATAACTATTTATTAATAAGTTTATTACGGCGATTGACCAATTTCATGTATGTTGGTTATCCATGGTTATAAGCGAACAACCAAAGTTTATGACGTCAAACAGTCTATACCAAAGGAAAAGACTATTGTAACAGCAGGGAGAAAATAAGTTGTAAATTCGTGCAATAAAAGTCGTCAATGGGTATTGTATACTATATTTTTCTCAACAAAACTCTTCTATTCTCTCTAAACAGCCTCTGTCTTGAGTATTTGAGTATTTGTCCTGAGTATTCTTTTCACTACTAGTAGGTTCATAACCTTCACAATTACAAAACCAGCTCCAGCAAAAAACTGACTTGTTAGTTCCATGACCTAGAATTGGATTACAGCACATTTGTTTTCAGGTGCAAATATTTGGAATACCCTACAAGTTGAATTGGGAAAAAGACCTCCACCGTCTTCTTTCTAATGTGGCTGTCACCAACATTAAATAATTATAGACACTCTTTGATGTTTACTGTGTGTTCTTACACTGCATTTTATATCTCCTGTGTTTCTACTCTCATATACAGAAGGCCCTAGGCTTCGGCCAACTTGGCTACCCTCGATAAAATAAGTTGATTGATTGATTGATTGATTGATTGATTGACTCTGTAGATTCGTCATTTTAATTTTATCTTCATCCACATTGATTGCAAATGATGTTCAATTTTTTGTCCCAAACCTTCGCATGGTTTCATCCCCTTCTTACCATTATACGACAAATATAAAGACCGACTGAGAAGAATGTATAAATATTGGGTATACGTATAAAGTGGTTGTAGATTATGTATTTAGAGTGACATAACAAGTAGAAAAGAACACCATGTTACTTTGAGTTCAGAGACATCTAGGTATTTGAATCTGAATATTAGGCTGATGTTTACTCAATTTAAATCTGAATGTATTATTGGTAATGCAACAATGAGAAATGAATGGTTGCCGACAAACCGCTAATTTTAATTAGACTTGCAGATAAATAATAATAATTATTAATAAAATGCATACTAACTTTATTTCCAGAAATAATTCAAGTATAGAGAGAATGACAGGTTGACATTAAAATAATTATAGATATGTTAATATTTTGGTTCACTGCAAAAAATAAGTATTCTTTAGTTTAATATACCTGAGTGTCGTTATGGGTATCTTATCGATCAAACTGGACAGTTCAATGAAGGCTTAACTTATTTAACATTTTGATGTCAAAGGAGTCAAATGTAATGAATAAGTGATAGCGTAGCGATATATTAAAGTTTGGAAGTATTGAACAGAACTTAATATAATCACTTGATTTAAGTTTGGAAGTATTGAAACAGAACTTAACATAATCACTTGATTTAAGTTTGGAAGTATTGAAACAGAACTTAACATAATCACTTGATTTAAGTTTGGAAGTATCGAAACAGAACTTAACATAATCACTTGATTTAAGTTTGGAAGTATTGAAACAGAACTTAACATAATCACTCGATCTAAGTTTGGAAGTATTGAAACAGAACTTAACATAATCACTTGATTTAAATTTGGAAGTATCGAAACAGAACTTAACATAATCACTTGATTTAAGTTTGGAAGTATTGAAACAGAACTTAACATACTCACTTGATTTAAGTTTGGAAGTATTGAAACAGAACTTATACGATATCCCTTAAAGGGTCATGTTTCAATCCCAGGTCATTGCATTAGTGTTATCTTAATAAGGATTACTTGGGATCATTCATTTGTTCTGGAGCAACTCATTCTATAGCTCTGCCAAAGAAATGGTTTTCACTCCTAGATTTAAATTCCAATCCGAAGATGGCCTCGAAATGTGTAGCAGATAATGCGGTGTGGAATAGATAAGAGATCCCAAACAACATCATGTCTGATTTCAAACTTTGTATTAGCTATGTCTTTATATGTTATAACGTGGTAACACAAAAATTACATTGTTATTTCCAGTTTGTTAAACTTTGGATTACCTTGAACCGACACATTTTAACATAATCAGGGAAAAACTGTACGTATCAAAATAGTCGTTTACATGGGGACACAAACAAAGTCTATCAAAATCAATAATTGATAAGTTATCAATATATATATATATATATATATATATATATATATATATATATATATATATATATATATATATATATATATATATATATATATATATATATATATATATATAGGCATACCTTTCAACACCTATTGAATCATTTAGCAGACAATCACATACGTGGATTAAACTAATGGCAACCGTTAGCTCTTCAGGGGTAAAAGATATCCCATGACTAAACATTATCAGATCATTTGTTTAGTCACTTAACCGTTTGATGGTAAGAAATGTTGAAGCAAAAATCTGGATGAACAACACAAGTACTCGAAATAAACGAATTAACTTTGAAGTAGTCTATGAAGTACTTCTCAAGAGTACTGAGTTCAACTTGAGTCCCAGTTCGTTTCATAGACATTTTTTTTTCAATAAAATCGACATGTTACACCTGTGCGTTTAAAACTTTGTAAATTTCGGAGACCAAAAGAAAATGAAACTTTGAACAATACTGGCGACGGCGCCACGCACTTTTAAAGATCCAATCGGCCAAACATGTCAAAGGCCGTTCAAATATATTATAAAACAAACACTGATTGTTGATTGCAATTCAAGAAGACGAGAAACAAGTAAAGTGTAAAAACAATATCGTACCACGGTACCACTCACATTATTTTCTATAAATTTTCGAATATTTTGCTAATGTACCTTGCCTGAAGTTTGATGAATGTGAGGTATTTCTTTGAGAGAAATTTTAAGCCAAAAGTACTTCAAGATGTACATTGTTGAGCTCTCAAAAAAGACCTCTCAGCCTTTTCACATCGGTCTAGGCTGAAACCAAGTGGGTGGAGCAACGATGTAAGGGCCCTAAAGTCTAAGGGGAGACTTCTCAAGCGACACTCGGTAACTCGTTTAGGTTGAGATCGAAGTTAAAGAGAGGGAAACGTTCGTGAGAAGAAGTTGATGGGGCTGTACAATTGTATTATTTAACATGTTTGAGAAAACACAGCTATAGAAAGTAAACGGAACAAGACCACGTCGCACAAGCTCCTGAATTCTAAATGGTCCGTGCCTAAGCACTAAAGGTGAGTAAACCGTATAAATCCTATCCTAAATGTATGCAAATTAGTGATGACGACTTGAAGCAGAGTGGACAAATGATCCCGAACGTAGGCTGGAGACTTATTGTCTACAAGTCGGAATTCCGCCGCACAAAACACCTATCGTTGGGATCAGTCAAGGTATAGCTGGAATGTGGTCCATCCGATACCTTACACATTAGCTCGACGCCAGCCTGCTGCCTAGATTAGCGCAATAGACGAATACACAGTCTGCTATTGGGCTCAGAAAACCGGAAAGCCGGGCTGATGAAAGAAGTGAAGCGCCAAGGTTCGCAGTTAGCGTCACAGATAGTCATGGGCGAGCAGTCAAGAGATTTTATAATTACTGGCCTGTGTTTGTCTGTTCACTCCCCCGGTTTACTCCCATCATTTGAATGCCAGTAAAACACGTCGTTAGGCTTAATGCAGTATTTGGGTTATATTTTTTATACAGAAAGTACTTGAAGTGGAGATTCGATAATGTCTCAGTCTTATTTGTTCACTATGTTGTTGTGCTTTGTATCTACTTTTGTTTTGTATCTGAGTTGACTCTCAGTCATTTCATACAGCAGTAGCTTTTGCTAACACAATGAAATTCAATTGTACGTTCACTATACTTTCAGACTACGAGAAGTGGCCGGTGCATCGGGGTTAATGCATGTCAAGCGGCCAAACTAAGCTGATTCTACGCCAAGCGTGATTTACTATAGCTTCATACATTTGCGAACCTTTGAATACGGTTCTGAGATGTTGCTGACGTCCACAATCGACGCCACCTGAGTCTTTATTGCCTAAAATAATTTATGGAGAGAATATCAATATCACACTTTTACATGTGATAAAAAGAATATTCTTGTATCGACTTGACGATCCCAAAAGTGAGATATATCATTATTTGGCGTATGGCATACCGCGAATTCATCGCCCTCGCATTTGCTTAATGCCCCTCTAGTGAAGTAACTTGCCGTGACTCTGTGTTACTTAATACTGAATATACACTTCACATTTCCTTTTGTAATAATATCTACTGGAAAACAAATACAAACCACAAAAAGTCTGACGCCAGCACTAATTGCTTGTTGGTTGAACAGAACAAGTGAACATGTCCGCCGGAGATTGTCGAGCTACGACGACATTCTATAAAAGAAAAAAAATCAACGTACGTATAATTTTACCTGTGTGTGTTTGTGGGATTTACTTGCAAGACCACCTCCAAATTCCATTAATGACAATTCACCAACTGATTTGAAATTTTATTATCGAAATTTCACCGGAAACGACAAAGAATCATTACATTGAAATTACACGCTAAGCGAGATGAATTTCAAGAAAATTTGTCCTTATGATATTATCAAGACTAATGTAATTCAATTATCGGACCCTCAAGTTTAAACATGTAATACATTAACTTCTTTATTTCCTTTCTTTGAGTGATCATATATTCTAATTCGGTGAAACCATTCTTCTGTTTATTGAACCGATCAAAAACTGAATATAAAACTGTACTCTCTAATCTGTCATTATGATTAGATCATACAGGTATAAACCAATTGAAAAAGGCAAAACCGGATTGTGTGGGTTTTTTTGGTACAAGATTGTACCAAAATGTACTTTCTTTTAAACTGTTTACTTCGTTGTATTTTTACCGCTTTTCTTTGTTTTCAAAGAAAACATTTCCCTCCATCTTTCTCCCCTTTTAATTTCCAATGTTGGTGTTAAGTAGTAATTAAGATAACGAAGCCCAAGAAGTTCTCAGTAAAGTGATTGAGATATATATGAGGTCTGTGACGGAGAACAAAGTTTTGTTCAGAACATTATTGATGCTAAATAATTTTGATCTTTAACTGTTGAGGTCACAAGATGTTGAACTAGAAAACTGTTGCAACCATGAACTATTCACTAGCATAACTCTATACTGGTCAATATATTTGTTTACGTACAGTAGTACTATTTTCAGATGCCTCTCTTTTCAGTGTGTTTACGTACAGTAGTACTATTTTCAGATGCCTCTCTTTTCAGTGTGTTTACGTACAGTAGTACTATTTTCAGCTGCCTCTCTTTTCAGTGTGTTTACGTACAGTAGTACTATTTCACCTGCTTATCTTTTCAGTGTGTTTACGTACAGTAGTACTATTTTCAGCTGCCTCTCTTTTCAGTGTGTTTACGTACAGTAGTACTATTTCACCTGCTTATCTTTTCAGTGTGTTTACGTACAGTAGTACTATTTTCAGCTGCCTCTCTTTTCAGTGTGTTTACGTACAGTAGTACTATTTCACCTGCTTATCTTTTCAGTGTGTTTACGTACAGTAGTACTATTTTCACCTGCTTATCTTTTCAGTGTGTTTACGTACAGTAGTACTATTTTCAGCTGCCTCTCTTTTCAGTGTGTTTATGTACAGAAGTACTATTTCACCTGCTTATCTTTTCAGTGTGTTTATGTACAGTAGTACTATTTTCACCTGCTTATCTTTTCAGTGTGTTTACGTACAGAAGTACTATTGTCACCTGTGCCTATCTTGTCAGTGTGTTTATGTATGGTAGTACTATTTTCCCCTGTGCCTATCTTGTCAGTGTGTTTATGTATGGTAGTACTATTGTCACCTGTGCCTATCTTGTCAGTGTGTTTATGTATGGTAGTACTATTATCACCTGTGCCTATCTTTTCAGTGTGTTAATGTACGGTAGTACTATTTTCCCCTGCCTATCTTTTCATGTTTTATTTTTTCACATTTTAAAACTTATGTCGTCGTCTCTCTATCTGCATATCAACTCCACTCTCCACTTAGTATTTGTTTCTCTGTAACTTTTCATCCTTTGCCACTTATTCTTAGTTAACTTTTTCATCCACACTGTTTTATGTTAAGTCGTTGTCAGTACATGTAGATGTGCATGTTTGTTGCTCTAAATATCAATCCCTTGGTGTGTGTTTTTTGTGTTAGTATGTTGTCACTCTCAATTCACGTAAGCTATTTTCTACTCTGAAGGGAAATAGTCACCGTGTTCCTCCCTTGTCGTAAAGAGGTCTCGTTTTATGATGGCACTCATTCCATCTCTCCCTCAATCTAGGCCTTAATAAGTATATTTTGCTGTATAATTCAACGATTCATTTTTTGTGTAATTTAGCTGTGCGTCACAGTGATAATATGAAGTTTTATCCAGACACGTATTGTTCAATTAATATGTCTACATTTTTACTAATAGTGGAATATAATTATATCTTTATTACCTATTCAGTATCTGAAACCATAGTCAATTATTATTTATGTTGAAACATATATCCGCCAAAATCGTTGAAACCATTTTCAATTATTTTGCCTTATTCCATACCAAATTATTTCTAACCTGTTTGTTAGCTATAGACTACAATTTACAAATTATTAGTATCTGTAAATTGTTGTCAACGTTTTGGTCAAAATGAACCTTTTTCGCAATCAAAGATGATATTACCAAATATCAACCATGACGGCACTATGAATACTTTAGCATTAAACTTCATAAATAGACTTTTGGGAACTTTTTGCAATGTATCTACTTTATGTTGGACTGGAAACCTATCAATCACCAGCGTTAGTATGTTCGTCAAAGCTATCACATTAGTAGTAAACTTCATAAGCTTGAACCGTTTATTTTTGTTCCAACTAAATGTCTAGTGATGATAGTTCTACTGTACTAATTGATTGGTACAATCTAAATGTCTAGTGATGATAGTTCTACTGTACTAATTGATTGGTACTAACTAAATGTCTAGTGATGACAGTTCTACTGTACTAATTGATTTGTACTAACTAAATGTCTAGTGATGACAGTTCTACTGTACTAATTGATTGGTACAAACTAAATGTCTAGTAATGATAGTTCTACTGTACTAATTGATTGGTACTAACTAAATGTCTAGTGATGACAGTTCTACTGTACTAATTGATTAGTAATAACTAAATGTCTAGTGATGGCAGTTCTACTGAACTAATTGATTAGTACTAACTAAATGTCTAGTGATGACAGTTCTACTGTACTAATTGATTGGTACAAACTAAATGTCTAGTGATGATAGTTCTACTGTACTAATTGATTGGTACTAACTAAATGTCTAGTAATGGTAGTTCTACTGTACTAATTGATTGGTACTAACTAAATGTCTAGTGATGATAGTTCTACTGTACTAATTGATTAGTACTAACTAAATGTCTAGTGATGACAGTTCTACTGTACTAAATGAATGGTACTAACTAAATGTCTAGTGATGACAGTTCTACTGTACTAATTGATTGGTACTAACTAAATGTCTAGTGATGATAGTTCTACTGTACTAATTGATTAGTACTAACTAAATGTCTAGTGATGATAGTTCTACTGTATTAATTGATTGGTACAAACTAAATGTCTAGTGATGATAGTTCTACTGTACTAATTGATTGGTACTAACTAAATGTCTAGTGATGACAGTTCTACTGTACTAATTGATTGGTACTAACTAAATGTCTAGTGATGATAGTTCTACTGTACTAATTGATTGGTACTAACTAAATGTCTAGTGATGACAGTTCTACTGTACTAATTGATTGTTACTAATTAAAGGTCTAGTAATGATAGTTCTACTGTACTAATTGATTGTTACTAACTAAAGGTCTAGTAATAATAGTTCTACTGTACTAATTGATTAGTACTAACTAAATGTCTAGTGATGATAGTTCTACTGTACTAATTGATTAGTACTAACTAAATGTCTAGTGATGATAGTTCTACTGTACTAATTGATTGTTACTAACTAAAGGTCTAGTAATGATTGTTCTACTGTACTAATTGATTAGTACTAACTAAATGTCTAGTGATGATAGTTCTACTGTACTAATTGATTGGTACAAACTAAACCACCCGTTAAAATTTGTGGTTGACAAATTACCATTCAAATTCCCTAATCCATCTTTTGAAATTTATTGTAAACGTTAAATTGTTACATTCACACGTATTTTACAAAGGCACATGTAGTCTGCAACTTAATGGTCTTTGGTGGTTAAGCTTATCTTATTTTGAAATGTACGATTCTTTCACATGTTGAACCATGTATAACAAATGATAAAACTCTCACATGTTGAACCATGTATAGCAAATGATAAAACTCTCACATGTTGAACCATGTATAGCAAATGATAAAACTCTCACATGTTGAACCATGTATAGCAAATGATAAAACTCTCACATGTTGAACCATGTATGGCAAATGATAAAACTGCCACATGTTGAACCATGTACACCAAATGATAAAACTGTCACATGTTGAACCATGTACACCAAATGATAAAACTGTCACATGTTGAACCATGTATGGCAAATGATATAACTCTCACATGTTGAACCATGTATACCAAATGATAAAACTGTCACATGTTGAACCATGTATAGCAAATGATAAAACTGTCACATGTGGAACCATGTATAGCAAATGATAAATCTCTCTCATGTTGAACCATGTATAGCAAATGATAAAACTCTCACATGTTGAACCATGTATAGCAAATGATAAAACCCTCACATGTGGAACCATGTATAGCAAATGATAAAACTCTCACATGTGGAACCATGTATAGCAAATGATAAAACTCTCACATGTTGAACCATGTATGGCAAATGATAAAACTCTCACATGTTGAACCATGTATAGCAAATGATAAAATTATCACGTGTTGAACCATGTATAGCAAATGATAAAACTCTCACATGTGGAACCATGTATGGCAAATGATAAAACTCTCACATGTTGAACCATGTATAGCAAATGATAAAACTCTCATATGTTGAACCATGTATAGCAAATGATAAAACTCTCACATGTTGAACCATGTATAGCAAACGATAAAACTCTCACATGTTGAACCATGTATAGCAAATGATAAAACTGTCACATGTTGAACCATGTATAGCATATGATAAAACTCTCACATGTTGAACCATGTATAGCAAATAATAAAACTCTCACGTGTTGAACCATGTCTAGCAAATGATAAACTCTCACATGTTGAACAATGTATAGCAAATGATAAAACTCTCACATGTTGAACCATGTATAGCAAACGATAAAACTCTCACATGTTGAACCATGTATAGCAAATGATAAAACTGTCACATGTTGAACCATGTATAGCAAATGATAAAACTGTCACATGTTGAACCATGTATAGCAAATAATAAAACTCTCACGTGTTGAACCATGTATAGCATATGATAAAACTCTCACATGTTGAACCATGTATAGCAAATGATAAAACTCTCACATGTTGAAGTGTATAGCAAATGATAAAACTCTCACATGTTGAACCACGTATTGCAAATGATAAAACTCTCACATGTTGAACCATGTATGGCAAATGATGAAACTCTCACATGTTGAACCATGTATAGCAAATGATGAAACTCTCACATGTTGAACCATGTATAGCAAATGATAAAACTCTCATATGTTGAACCATGTATAGCAAATGATAAAACTCTCACATGTTGAACAATGTATAGCAAATGATGAAACTGTCACATGTTGAACCATGTATAGCAAATGATAAAACTCTCACATGTTGAACCATGTATAGCATATGATAAAACTCTCACATGTTGAACCATGTATAGCAAATGATGAAACTCTCACATGTTGAACCATGTATAGCAAATGATGAAACTCTCACATGTTGAACCATGTATAGCATATGATGAAACTCTCACATGTTGAACCATGTATGGCAAATGATAAAACTCTCTCATGTTGAACCATGTATAGCAAATGATGAAACTCTCACATGTTGAACCATGTATAGCATATGATAAAACTCTCACATGTTGAACAATGTATAGCAAATGATGAAACTGTCATATGTTGAACCATGTATAGCAAATGATGAAACTGTCACATGTTGAACCATGTATAGCAAATGATAAAACTCTCACATGTTGAACCATGTATATCAAATGATAAAACTCTCACATGTTGAACCATGTATAGCAAATGATAAAACTCTCATATGTTGAACCATGTATAGCAAATGATGAAACTCTCACATGTTGAACCATGTATGGCAAATGATAAATCTCTCACATGTTGAACCATGTATAGCATATGATACAACTCTCACAAGTTGAACCATGTATAGCAAATGATAAAACTGTCAAATGTTGAACCATGTATGGCAAATGATGAAACTCTCACATGTTGAACCATGTATAGCAAATGATGAAACTCTCACATGTTGAACCATGTATAGCAAATGATGAAACTCTCACATGTTGAACCCTGTATAGCAAATGATGAAACTCTCACATGTTGAACCATGTATAGCAAATGATGAAACTCTCACATGTTGAACCATGTATGGCAAATGATGAAACTCTCACATGTTGAACCATGTATAGCAAATGATAAAACTGTCACATGTGGAACCATGTATAGCAAATGATAAAACTCTCACATGTTGAACCATGTATGGCAAATGATAAAACTCTCACATGTTGAACCATGTATAGCAAATGATGAAACTGTCACATGTGGAACCATGTATAGCAAATGATAAAACTGTCATATGTTGAACCACGTATGGCAAATGATAAAACTCTCACATGTGGAACGATGTATACAAACTAATAAAACTCTCACATGTTGAACCATGTATAGCAAATGATAAAACTCTCACATGTGGAACGATGTATAGCAAATGATGAAACTCTCACATGTTGAACCATGTATGGCAAATGATAAATCTCTCACATGTTGAACCATGTATAGCAAATGGTGAAACTATCACATGTTGAACCATGTATAGCATATGATACAACTCTCACAAGTTGAACCATGTATAGCAAATGATAAAACTGTCAAATGTTGAACCATGTATGGCAAATGATGAAACTCTCACATGTTGAACCATGTATAGGAAATGATGAAACTCTCACATGTTGAACCATGTATAGCAAATGATGAAACTCTCACATGTTGAACCATGTATAGCAAATGATGAAACTCTCACATGTTGAACCATGTATAGCAAATGATGAAACTCTCACATGTTGAACCATGTATAGCAAATGATGAAACTCTCACATGTTGAACCATGTATGGCAAATGATGAAACTCTCACATGTTGAACCATGTATAGCAAATGATAAAACTGTCACATGTGGAACCATGTATAGCAAATGATAAAACTCTCACATGTTGAACCATGTATGGCAAATGACGAAACTCTCACATGTTGAACCATGTATAGCAAATGATGAAACTGTCACATGTTGAACCATGTATAGCAAATGATAAAATTATCACATGTTAAACCATGTATAGCAAATGATAAAACTCTCACATGTTGAACCATGTATAGCATATGATAAAACTCTCACATGTGGAACCATGTATAGCAAATGATAAAACTCTCACATGTTGAACCAAGTATGGCAAATGATAAAACTCTCACATGTTGGACCAAGTATAGCATATGATACAACCTTCACATGTTGAACCATGTATAGCAAATGATAAAACTCTCACATGTTGAACCTTGTATAGCATATGATAAAACTCTCACATGTTGAACCATATATGGCAAATGATAAAACTCTCACATGTTGAACCATGTACACCAAATGATAAAACTCTCACATGTTGAACCATGTATAGCAAATGATTAAACTGTCACATGTTGAACCATGTATAGCAAATGATGAAACTGTCACATGTTGAACCATGTATAGCAAATGATAAAACTCTCACATGTTGAACCATGTATAGCATATGATAAAACTCTCACATGTGGAACCATGTATAGCAAATGATAAAACTCTCACATGTTGAACCAAGTATGGCAAGTGATAAAACTCTCACATGTTGGACCAAGTATAGCATATGATACAACCTTCACATGTTGAACCATGTATAGCAAATGATAAAACTCTCACATGTTGAACCTTGTATAGCATATGATAAAACTCTCACATGTTGAACCATATATGGCAAATGATAAAACTCTCACATGTTGAACCATGTACACCAAATGATAAAACTCTCACATGTTGAACCATGTATAGCAAATGATAAAACTCTCACATGTTGAACCATGTACACCAAATGATAAAACTCTCACATGTTGAACCATGTATAGCAAATGATTAAACTCTCACATGTTGAACAATATATAGCAAATGATAAAACTCTCACATGTTGAACCATGTATGGCAAATGAAAAAACTCTCACATGTTGAACCATGTATAGGAAATGATAAAACTGTCATTGGAAATTGGTATATTATTGAATAATGAGATGATGATATTGTTGTGCATCAGTAACTGTCAAAAATACACTCTCAGTCCCAAGCCTTTAAATGAACACCTAACTACCTGTATCACACTGAGTCTACTATGACTAGCCCATAAGTCAGTACTTTTTTTTAGTGTGTATGTGTTTTATACATTGCCTTTAGCCGAAAATGAGGCTACAGTAAAAAAACAGTTACAGACTGTGTCGCTTTAAGGCTGCACTAGCTGGATCTGAATATATTGAAAGTGTTTTGTTATATAAAGACTTACTCGTAATATGGTACACCCTGACCTGTATTGAATCACTTGAGGGTAAACGTTTTTTGTGTAGTTTTACACACGACAGGGTACAATAAACCCAACTACATTGAAGTGGGTCCGCACCCTCAAGTCAGCGCATCCCAACGTAATCACGCTTTCAACTTATTACTGTACTACCTATATCAACCTCTAATTAACACGTACAGTGTCTAATTATTAATATTTTAAGAATATTTTGTGAATATATTATTGGTTGTTTGGTCGAAAAATAGCAATCTTTAGTGTAGTTTTAAACACCAGACGTCAAAGATCGTTAAGATAAAACTGGGTTGTATTTCTTAAACAGACTCTAGGAACCCATTTGATTACAGCGACATCTAAGTTCAGGCTGCTGTCATGTGATTAATGAACTATATACAAATATACTCCCTTGGAGATTGGAAACGCAATTCCAATAATGTCACGTTTATGCTACGTCATCTCTCCAAATTGATGAAATTGAACGAGATTGCTGGGTTAATCAGTGTGTGTATTTCCAGAAGTGTGTAAAGTTAATCCAGATTCTTTTCCATATAGATGACAGATTTGTTCACTTTTTACACCAACTTTGTAACATCAATTTAAAAAAAATGAGGATCTATCAACAATTAAATTGTAAATATCAACTTTAAAAATGACACAAGTACAACAACAAGGTATCGGAACAAATATTTTTGGCACACAGCTGTCGGCACAGAAGATGTTCAAACATTGGGGAAAGTATCCCCACATTAGTCAAACTGCGGCACCAGTTTGGAGGACACCGTGGGCCAAACTTCCGAGCGATTCTGATCCATGCAATCTAGTGTGACATACTAATATCTCTCATCTGACATTCCACTATAATCTCGGTCTTGTTTTACTCCAAGTTTCAAAATGGCATTGCAAGGCTATATAGTAGCGTCAGTACTGTTTAGTTTTTTTTCTTGCTGTGAGTAGTTCTGTGTATTACTTGCAAGTATACAATAGATATATGGAAGTGGCGGTATACGAATACATTTTATCTTAAAATGTAAAATTCGAAAGACACTGAATCAAGGATGGGATTGACTACTCTCGTTTTTCACGGGTTACCTGTACCCTCGAAAGACTTACAATAGAATCTAAATGATCGGCAGTGGTACTGAAGGTTGGCTTGATATGTCATAACTTACTTGTAGAAATATTTTGCTTTACTAGAGTTTGAATGGTTATTAATTAAAACCTTCCGATATACACGATGTGTTGTATGAAGGGATGTGTGTAATGCCAAACCTAAAGGTTATTTTTTTGTGTCTTACTAAATAGACTATTATTGTTTAGTTTAAAGACTTAATTCGTTTACTAAGACTTTCACCAATTTAAGTTTGAAAGAAAAGATTCGACCATCAAAAAGTAGCTTTAAAGCTATGTAACGATTGTCTGGTAACTACATGATTTCATTGTTGGTAACTACATGATTTGCTTGTTTGTGAAACCTTAAAATTCAACTGTACAAGGACAATAAATACAGACTTCTTTTACAAATGAAACTTTTAAACCGACTCATTGATCTACATACTATTGTTGAAGAACGACATCGATTTAGATCAAATAACGAGGTTGCAGATGTGTAATATAAACGAAAATAAAAACAATCTGTGAACTAGGAAACAACTAATCGGCCTATGTACACCCGACTTACAATCTCTACCGTGTTTTAGTACTGCTTAGTATTGCTTTAGTACTGCTCAGTTGTGCTTTAGTATTGCTTTAGTACTGATTAGCACTGCTTTAGTACTGATTTAGTACTGCTTAGTTGTGCTATTTTTACGACGCAGTAGGATGACGCGAATTTGTAAATTTCAATAACAGTAACACTACAGCCGGATGGATATGCATCGGGAAGGACAAGAAATTGATTGAAATGATAGAAGGCATGCAGAAGATTCCAAATTGTCTCATTCAAACAATTATTTCTGATACTTACTTTAAGATTAAAATGTGATTGAAAGTGTCTTTTCTCCTGTCAGTTACCGTGTTCATTGTTCAGTGAGAATGTACGAAAAGTATGTGATGAGTACTTCGTTATTCGCCTTATCTAGCAATAGATGGTTTCTTAATCAATTTCAATTGGTCTCCCATGGCGCTTTTGACCAAATGGTTAGTTTACAGTCCATTCGATTCCCCCCTCCCGTGACAAAGTGTTCTTTAATTTTCGTTAAGAGAAACCACGTCGTGTCTTAAGGAGCGCTTAAAAGCACGTTGGGTATTCGATTATGTGGGTATATCGCACCCAGGGTGGTGTGACTTTTGGCCGAAACAAGGACCGAAGTGTATTCCAAGAAAATTGATCATAACGATGACAATACATTTTCAATTAGAGAACCACAAGATCACTCCAATATAATTGTGTAGGTCGTCATTGAGGCAAATTTAATCAAATAAGCTGAGATGTCAGGATTTCCACTTACGTTTCGGTTAAACCTAACACACGGTTGGTGATTGTACAAGGCTTTCACATGGAACTTCAAACAACGTTTGAGATGGAACCTATGATGATCGTGCTTCACCACATTTACCAAAATTTTTGCTAAACTTAAATATATTTGTGCTTGAGTAATTGTACTTGTAATAAGTTTCTAAAAACATTATGACATTTGCAGTAGTTAACGTTGTTCTATGGATATTTCGAGTCTCGTGAACGACAGTTCAGAACCTATACAGTGGGGTTTATTTGATTTAGGACGGTCAAGTGTCAGTGTTTGCTTTACGGTCAATGCGATAACTTGATTGGCAGTCGGCAGTAGCAACCAAGACAAACACTTCAACTTGTCTTGCAACTTGGAATGAACCTGGCTACAAACTTGAACTTGTACAAGTATCATGATAAACTTCCAAACACTGGATGAATTTTGTACACACTCCATCATCTCAGTAATGAGCGTTTGTTAATCTAAGGTTGCCGTAGATACTTGAGACCTATGTATTGACCCCTCGATGAATTGCTATGGACGAATCCAAAATTAAGGTAAGCCTATAGAGTGGACATGACGCCGAACTTGACTACATTACAATCAAAATTAAGGCTTTCTTTAACCGATGAGAGATTGCCACTGAAGTAGAATCAACTTGATTGAAGCTACAGAATTGTATACAAGATAAAACATGCAGACACACATAAAGCATGGGAAAGGAATACACTCTGTTATACATTCAGTAACTTTGTATGAGATGTGTTTCATCATTTCTGAGATTTCTATGATTCCGATCACGAGGCAGCGGCTACTCGTGAGTGGATACTTATTAAGGTGGTAGTGCTAACGTCGGAAATGAGAAATAAATTCTCTATTAGGAATGCTCCTTTTGACCCCTACGCCATCAGCAAACGTTACTCTAATGTCATAATTTATTGCGAATTACTACTTTGGTGTTGTAGGCGGCATTTAAATATATTCGCTGGATTTATGTAGAGGTACAATTCTTTTGTGTCAGGATTGAACGGACATGGCGTCCCATCATTACGCCTTGACGATCAGAAAGGTTCCGCGGTATTTCGTCAAGGAATATTAATAACGTGTGACATAATTGAAAAGGGCTTTTGACGAGCTCGTAGCCGGGTAAATTGAAAATGAAAGACGTGCTATTACATGGACAAAAGGCGAGCTTGTAACACGTTACCCAAATTTGACCCGGTCACTGTTGAAAGTGTATTCGCATGTAGTCTGCGTACAGGGGGAAATGTTGGTTTCCTACGTTTCCTGGCCTCCTAGCTATGTTAGTATTACCAGTTTCCTCCCTTTGTTAGCTTTGTTTTGAAATGTGACAGCCCCGCGAGTCTTGTAATTCACGTAAATGTACATTTCCAGTATTCCTGGATACCTAATCACTGACTTCACATGGTGAACCTTTGTATGTATCTGTATGTTTCTTATACGTGTATGTTTCACACAGTAAATCGGCTTTACTTAGGCTTGATATTCCGGTACGTAAGTTAGTTAACAATCTACCCTGTTGAATGACTTTCTGTGTGTTGTCTTGTCTCATTACAAGGGAACTTAGTAAGACTCAGTATACAGATTTGTTGCTAGGTTACACAATACTGATAAATTTAAAATCATCAAAACTATAACATTTCGACCCACTACAATTTAAAAGGAAGAATAATCAGCAAAGATTACGACATCATCGACAGACATCTTCAAATTTTCTTTTTTTTTCAATGACCATTATTTAATTGCTGGGTCAATTTCCAGGATGTTGACGTGTTTGGCGATTTTCGGGGCATTATATAGTACTTCTATTTAGCAGTGTTTTTATTGTCTAACTCCGATTTGTATATTGTAAATGGTTGTTAAATTAAACTTTTCACGAACCAGGTCCTGTACTTTGGGCAATTTGTTGTTTCATGAACAGACAAATAAATAAATAAATAAATTAGTTAATGAACCAACATTTGTTTTCCCTTGATATTAAAAGAATAACCGCAACAAAATTTTACAAACAATGATTTACCTTAAAACGATGAACCAATGGCAACGTTGAATAATTACATAGTTATTTTTCTCTTGTTAGAATTTTCAAGCCTCATAATAGCGGCTTCTACAGTAGTTCTGTAGACTTCCTTTCAGCCGGTTTCACTTTGTTAAAGACAAAATTCAAATTCTGTGAGCCACTCGTATTGAGTCTCACAACATGTTGTAATACGGTACTACGGTAGTCATTGCACAATTCTATGTCTATGGTAGTCATTGGAAAAATCTATGCCTATGGTAGTCATTGGACAATTCTATGTCTATGGTAGTAATTGGACAAATATATGTCTATGGTAGTCATTGGACAATTCTATGTCTATGGTAGTCATTGGACAATTCTGTGTCTATGGTAGTCATTGGACAATTCTGTGTCTATGGTAGTCATTGGACAATTCTGTGTCTATGGTAGTCATTGGACAATTCTGTGTCTATGGTAGTCATTGGACAATTCTATGTCTATGGTAGTCATTGGACAATTCTATGTCTATGGTAGTCATTGGACAATTCTATGTCTATGGTAGTCATTGGACAATGCTGTGTCTATGGTAGTCATTGGACAATTCTATGTCTATGGTAGTCATTGGACAATTCTATGTCTATGGTAGTCATTGGACAATTCTATGTCTATGGTAGTCATTGGACAATTCTATGTCTATGGTAGTCATTGGACAATTCTATGTCTATGGTAGTCATTGGACAATTCTATGTCTATGGTAGTCATTGGACAATTATATGTCTATGGTAGTCATTGGACAATTCTATGTCTATGGTAGTCATTGGACAATTCTATGTCTATGGTAGTCATTGGACAATTCTATGTCTATGGTAGTCATTGGACAATTCTATGTCTATGGTAGTCATTGGACAATTCTGTGTCTATGGTAGTCATTGGACAATTCTATGTCTATGGTAGTCATTGGACAATTATATGTCTATGGTAGTCATTGGACAATTCTATGTCTATGGTAGTCATTGGACAATTGTATGTGTACGGTAGTCATTGGACAATTCTATGTCTATACGTCATTGGACAATTCTATGTCTATGGTAGTCATTGGACAATTCTGTGTCTATGGTAGTCATTGGACAATTCTATGTCTATGGTAGTCATTGGACAATTATATGTCTATGGTAGTCATTGGACAATTATATGTCTATGGTAGTCATTGGACAATTCTAGGTCTATGGTAGTCATTGGACAATTCTAGGTCTATGGTAGTCATTGGACAATTCTATGTCTATGGTAGTCATTGGACAATTGTATGTCTATGGTAGTCATTTGACGATTCTATGTCTATGGTAGTCTATGTGTACGGTAGTCTTTGGACAATTATATGTCTATGGTAGTCATTGGATAATGCTATGTCTATTGTAGTCATTGGATAATTCTCTGTCTATGGTAGTCATTGGACCATTCTGTGTCTATCGTAGTCATTGGACAATTATATGTCTATGGTAGTCATTGGACAATTATATGTCTATGGTAGTCATTGGACAATTCTAGGTTTATGGTAGTCATTGGACAATTCTATGTCTATGGTAGTCATTGGACAATTCTATGTCTACGGTAGTCATTGGACAATTCTATGTCTATGGTAGTCATTGGAAAAATCTATGCCTATGGTAGTCATTGGACAATTCTATGTCTATGGTAGTAATTGGACAAATATATGTCTATGGTAGTCATTGGACAATTCTATGTCTATGGTAGTCATTGGACAATTCTGTGTCTATGGTAGTCATTGGACAATTCTGTGTCTATGGTAGTCATTGGACAATTCTGTGTCTATGGTAGTCATTGGACAATTCTGTGTCTATGGTAGTCATTGGACAATTCTAGGTCTATGGTAGTCATTGGACAATTCTATGTCTATGGTAGTCATTGGACAATTCTAGGTCTATGGTAGTCATTGGACAATTCTATGTCTATGGTAGTCATTGGACAATTCTATGTCTATGGTAGTCATTGGACAATTCTATGTCTATACGTCATTGGACAATTCTGTGTCTATGGTAGTCATTGGACAAATCTGTGTCTATGGTAGTCATTGGACAATTCTATGTCTATGGTAATTATTGGACAATTGTATGTCTATAGTAGTCATTTGACTATTCTATGTCTTTGGTAGTCATTGGACGATTCTATGTCTATGGTAGTCTATGTGTACGGTAGTCTTTGGACAATTATATGTCTATGGTAGTCATTGGATAATGCTAAGTCTATTGTAGTCATTGGATAATTCTCTGTCTATGGTAGTCATTGGACCATTCTGTGTCTATCGTAGTCATTGGACAATTTATGTTTATGGTAGTCATTGGACAATTCTAGGTCTATGGTAGTCATTGGACAATTCTATGTCTATGGTAGTCATTGGACAATTCTATGTCTATGGTAGTCATTGGACAAATCTCTGTCTATACGTCATTGGACAAATCTGTGTCTATGGTAGTCATTGGAAATTCTATGTTTATGCTAGTCATTGGACAATTCTATCTTTATGCTAGTCATTGGACAATTCTATGTTTATGCTAGTCATTGGACAATTGTAGGTCTATGCTAGTCATTGGACAATTCTATGTTTATGCTAGTCATTGGACAATTGTAGGTCTATGGTAGTAATTGGACAATTCTATGTTTATGCTAGTCATTGGACAATTCTGTGTCTATGGTAGTCATTGGACAATTCTATGTCTATGGTAGTCATTGGACAATTCTGTGTCTATGGTAGTCATTGGACAATTCTGTGTCTATGGTAGTCATTGGACAATTCTATGTCTATGGTAGTCATTGGACAATTCTATGTCTATGGTAGTCATTGGACAATTCTATGTCTATGGTAGTCATTGGACAATTATATGTCTATGGTAGTCATTGGACAATTCTGTGTCTATGGTAGTCATTGGACAATTCTATGTCTATGGTAGTCATTGGACAATTCTATGTCTATGGTAGTCATTGGACAATTCTATGTCTATGGTAGTCATTGGACAATTATATGTCTATGGTAGTCATTGGACAATTCTATGTCTATGGTAGTCATTGGACAATTCTATGTCTATGGTAGTCATTGGACAATTCTATGTCTATGGTAGTCATTGGACAATTATATGTCTATGGTAGTCATTGGACAATTATATGTCCATGGTAGTCATTGGACAATTCTGTGTCTATGGTAGTCATTGGACAATTCTAGGTATATGGTAGTCATTGGACAATTCTATGTCTATGGTAATCATTGGACAATTCTATGTCTATGGTAGTCATTGGACAATTCTATGTCTATGGTAGTCATTGGACAATTCTATGTCTATGGTAGTCATTGGACAATTCTATGTCTATGGTAGTCATTGGACAATTCTATGTCTACGGTAATCATTGGACAATTGTATGTCTATGGTAGTAATTGGACAATTCTATGTCTATGGTAGTCATTGGACAATTCTATGTCTATGGTAGTCATTGGATAATTCTATGTCTATGGTAGTCATTGGACAATTATATGTCTATGGTAGTCATTGGACAATTCTATGTCTATGGTAGTCATTGGACAATTCTATGTCTATGGTAGTCATTGGACAATGCTGTGTCTATGGTAGTCATTGGACAATTGTATGTCTATGGTAGTCATTGGACAATTCTATGTCTATGGTAGTCATTGGACAATTATATGTCTATGGTAGTCATTGGACAATTATATGTCTATGGTAGTCATTGGACAATTATATGTCTATGGTAGTCATTGGACAATTATATGTCTATGGTAGTCATTGGACAATGCTGTGTCTATGGTAGTCATTGGACAATTCTATGTCTATGGTAGTCATTGGACAATTCTATGTCTATGGTAGTCATTGGACAATTATATGTCTATGGTAGTCATTGGACAATTATATGTCTATGGTAGTCATTGGACAATTATATGTCTATGGTAGTCATTGGACAATTCTATGTCTATGGTAGTCATTGGACAATTATATGTCTATGGTAGTCATTGGACAATTATATGTCTATGGTAGTCATTGGACAATTGTATGTCTATGGTAGTAATTGGACAATTCTATGTCTATGGTAGTCATTGGACAATTCTGTGTCTATGGTAGTCATTGGACAATTCTATGTTTATGCTAGTCATTGAACAATTTATGTCTATGATAGTCATTGAACAATTAATGTCTATGTTAGTCATTGGACAATTTATGTTTATGGTAGTCATTGGACAATTCTAGGTCTATGGTAGTCATTGGACAATTCTATGTCTATGGTAGTCATTGGACAATTCTATGTCTATGGTAGTCATTGGACAAATCTCTGTCTATACGTCATTGGACAATTCTGTGTCTATGGTAGTCATTGGAAATTCTATGTTTATGCTAGTCATTGGACAATTCTATCTTTATGCTAGTCATTGGACAATTCTATGTTTATGCTAGTCATTGGACAATTGTAGGTCTATACTAGTCATTGGACAATTCTATGTTTATGCTAGTCATTGGACAATTGTAGGTCTATGGTAGTAATTGGACAATTCTATGTTTATGCTAGTCATTGGACAATTCTGTGTCTATGGTAGTCATTGGACAATTCTATGTCTATGGTAGTCATTGGACAATTCTGTGTCTATGGTAGTCATTGGACAATTCTGTGTCTATGGTAGTCATTGGACAATTCTATGTCTATGGTAGTCATTGGACAATTCTATGTCTATGGTAGTCATTGGACAATTCTATGTCTATGGTAGTCATTGGACAATTATATGTCTATGGTAGTCATTGGACAATTCTGTGTCTATGGTAGTCATTGGACAATTCTATGTCTATGGTAGTCATTGGACAATTCTATGTCTATGGTAGTCATTGGACAATTCTATGTCTATGGTAGTCATTGGACAATTCTATGTCTATGGTAGTCATTGGACAATTATATGTCTATGGTAGTCATTGGACAATTCTATGTCTATGGTAGTCATTGGACAATTCTATGTCTATGGTAGTCATTGGACAATTCTATGTCTATGGTAGTCATTGGACAATTATATGTCTATGGTAGTCATTGGACAATTATATGTCCATGGTAGTCATTGGACAATTCTGTGTCTATGGTAGTCATTGGACAATTCTAGGTATATGGTAGTCATTGGACAATTCTATGTCTATGGTAATCATTGGACAATTCTATGTCTATGGTAGTCATTGGACAATTCTATGTCTATGGTAGTCATTGGACAATTCTATGTCTATGGTAGTCATTGGACAATTCTATGTCTATGGTAGTCATTGGACAATTCTATGTCTACGGTAATCATTGGACAATTGTATGTCTATGGTAGTAATTGGACAATTCTATGTCTATGGTAGTCATTGGACAATTCTATGTCTATGGTAGTCATTGGATAATTCTATGTCTATGGTAGTCATTGGACAATTATATGTCTATGGTAGTCATTGGACAATTCTATGTCTATGGTAGTCATTGGACAATTCTATGTCTATGGTAGTCATTGGACAATGCTGTGTCTATGGTAGTCATTGGACAATTGTATGTCTATGGTAGTCATTGGACAATTCTATGTCTATGGTAGTCATTGGACAATTATATGTCTATGGTAGTCATTGGACAATTCTATGTCTATGGTAGTCATTGGACAATTATATGTCTATGGTAGTCATTGGACAATTATATGTCTATGGTAGTCATTGGACAATGCTGTGTCTATGGTAGTCATTGGACAATTGTATGTCTATGGTAGTCATTGGACAATTCTATGTCTATGGTAGTCATTGGACAATTATATGTCTATGGTAGTCATTGGACAATTATATGTCTATGGTAGTCATTGGACAATTATATGTCTATGGTAGTCATTGGACAATTCTATGTCTATGGTAGTCATTGGACAATTATATGTCTATGGTAGTCATTGGACAATTATATGTCTATGGTAGTCATTGGACAATTGTATGTCTATGGTAGTAATTGGACAATTCTATGTCTATGGTAGTCATTGGACAATTCTGTGTCTATGGTAGTCATTGGACAATTCTATGTTTATGCTAGTCATTGAACAATTTATGTCTATGATAGTCATTGAACAATTAATGTCTATGTTAGTCATTGGACAATTTATGTCTATGGTAGTCATTGGACAATTCTATGTCTATGCTAGTCATTGGACAATTCTATGTCTATGCTAGTCATTGAACAATTTATGTCTATGTTAGTCATTGAACAATTTATGTCTATGGTAGTCATTGAACAATTAATGTCTATGTTAGTCATTGGACAATTCTATGTCTATGCTAGTCATTGGACAATTCTATGTCTATGCTAGTCATTGAACAATTTATGTCTATGTTAGTCATTGAACAATTTATGTCTATGGTAGTCATTGAACAATTAATGTCTATGTTAGTCATTGGACAATTCTATGTCTATGCTAGTCATTGGACAATTCTATGTCTATGCTAGTCATTGAACAATTTATGTCTATGTTAGTCATTGAACAATTTATGTCTATGCTAGTCATTGAACAATTAATGTCTATGTTAGTCATTGGACAATTCTATGTCTATGCTAGTCATTGGACAATTCTATGTCTATGCTAGTCATTGAACAATTTATGTCTATGTTAGTCATTGAACAATTTATGTCTATGCTAGTCATTGAACAATTAATGTCTATGTTAGTCATTGGACAATTCTATGTCTATGCAAGTCATTGGACAATTCTATGTCTATGCTAGTCATTTAACAATTCTATGTCTATGTTAGTCATTGGACAATTCTATGTCTATGCTAGTCATTGAACAATTTATGTCTATGTTAGTCATTGGACAATTCTATGTCTATGGTAGTCATTGAACGATTTATGTCTATGCTAGTCATTGAACAATTTATGTCTATGGTAGTCATTGGACAATTCTATGTCTATGATAGTCATTGAACAATTTATGTCTATGCTAGTCATTGAACAATTTATGTCTATGGTAGTCATTGGACAATTCTATGTCTCTGGTAGTCATTTGACTATTCTATGTCTTTGGTAGTCGTTGGACAATTCTATCGAGATAGCAGGAGATCACCTGGTATTAACCTGGATATATTATTTACTGTAATTCCTAATTGTCCCGATTACCATTCACACGCCTTCACATTTATTCCTTCCTTTTGCTAAGATCATTTACTTTAGCCGAATTCCGACTTAAGGTTACTCATATTACTATTTACACATATTCCCATTTATTCCAGTTACTCTGTACTCCATTCAAATTTACTCTTTTTGTTAATGACTCCATTCCCATCTAAACTCATTCCAAATCATTCACTTCCATGATTCCAAATAATTTACACTCATAAATCCAAATGATTTACTCCCATGATACCAAATCATTGACTTCCATAATTCTAAATCATTCACTCCGGGTTCCAATTGCTCTCCATACCATTAAAGCAAACCACTCTACTCCATGGTATGAGAGTTGTAACCCCAAACTATAAATGGTCATATATATAAAACATGAGGTGTTATCATGGAATGTTCATCGAGATATTCAAAATTGAAAATTTTGAGAAAAAACATGGTGATGAGTGGAATAGATCGTTAAAAATTGATTGACGGCGATTGTATTTGTTTTGGTACCATGCTAGTCAAATACTATTGTGAATTAACAATATGGCCGTGCAGACATGGAAATAAAACGTACCAACTGCACATGCATTATGTCATTTTCACCATTCACCAATTTCTCAAGATAATTTGATCAAAGCTGAAGTGTTCACACTGAATTTCCCACTTCCTAAAATCGTTCTGTTATGATAATACTCAACTCGTTTGGACATTATTAACTCTTTATGAAAGTGCTCAACATTCCTGGCATTATGTCTTCAAGTTTATGAAAATATTCAAGCAGTGCCTTATAATATGAACGGATTTAAGCTTTTGAGGCAGTAACTCTTTGTCGAATGGTGTTACTATAGTATGGTATAACGTAGCGTGGACGATAAATGTTATATCAAGACTACCTATTTAAAACCACCTAATTGGAAATTCAGTGCAACAACACACATGGTATCGATGTAAGTATAAAAGTGACCTCGGTGACACCAAATATAGATGACAATTTGTAACTTGTGTACCTTATAGCCACTCCAGTCCAGAAAGTTAAATGACTCAGCAACAAACAGAGATATTCATACAATTATGTGAGGTTTTTTTAATGGATATATATAATTTTCAGTTGACTATAAAGTACAAGTTGATTGCTGAGCTCGATCTTGAATGTGCTGTACAATCACTTCAAGTTCGAAGTACTGAATACAATTGTTGCCCTTCATTACTTGCTGTTACGTGTCAAATTTATTTTAGAAACCAAAAGGAGATATCTTTATTTATATGTTACATTACCATTTGCTGTTGTTTAGTTCAAGAATTCAAGATGGCTACATATACATTTATATTTACTTTGTTCATAACAAATTGAATCCCCGTTTCTGGTAGACGAATCATCAAATAGGTAGAGTCAATGTCGAAAAAAGTGCATGTACTCAGCAAATAAGAAATATTCATTGTAACAATACTGAGACAGCTTCTACAAAATACTAAATCGTTCGAAATGTAATCACAAATAGTTCAACAGTCTAATCTGTTACCATAAACCATTGAAGACAAGGGGCTCAATAGTCACATGACTATACGTATCACGGATTTTACTTCTACATCGCCAATAACTGAAATTGACGTAAATGTGTCCGAAACATTGTAATACAAAATTTATACTCAATATAACCAAGAAATAGTTCAGTGGCTACAGTGCATACTTTTAATTTCCCTAGACAATCATATTATGCATGGCGAGAATCTTTTAAACGTACAAATCAATACAATACACATATATTCAAAATATTACGCTTACCTGTCGAAAAACTTGACTTCGATAATGGACATGCTCATTAGCCTGCATCATTAATTTGACGTCGTTTGAGTACGGTACTTCCAGATCAATATGTTCCATGCTAAGTCCGTCCGTGTACTAGTCGTGAAATGGTCGGCTTTCTCCGTAAACGTTTAGCTATGCCAACCGATGCTTGACTTGATGATGGTCAGTCATAGTATGCTCCACCCCAATGCGTCTAAGGGTCAAGTCGCTTCAATATTTTCAGCCAGAGTTCTCAATTTCGGACCTGTTGTGGGGTTGGGCTCGAATTTCTTGTTCTTAAACCTATTTGTCTGCAAACGGGCTAGACATATTATTACAGACGTCAAGTCTTACTTTTCGGTAGGTGCATTGTTGGCGCGTAAGAATTCCATCAAGTCTTCTAACGACTCTGTTTATTCATTTCATGATACTGGACAACAAATTGTGAGGATATTATTAATCTTTAACTATATATTCTTGCACCGTACAGTAAATTAACGCAAATTTACAAAATACAAATTAAAGGAAAAATTGCAAGACATTTTGCGTTTCATTTTACCCGTTTTATGTAAAACAAATCCTGCTAATATCAGATTGAACGATAAACATGTAAAGTTGTACAACCATGAGAATGTAAGATCATTAAAGAAAATAATACATATTAACTTTTGTTAGAAATGTATATTTTTGTGCAATGTATGATGCGAGTGTTATCCAAGTCTTAAATGACTTAAACCAATTAAAATACTTATTACGTCACTTAGTAGTAAACCCTTTATGGTTGGAGCATATCAGTTGCTGCAACTGTTTACAATATTATATATCTGCCTTCAAAATATTACAGGTATGAAATTGTCCATGCCGTTACATTCATTTTAATTACAACTGCATACATCACACCGTAGATGAACGGAACCTGTTGCCAACATGCAAAGTAAACAAATGGACTTAGCATGTTGAAACAGAGATACTTGTATTATTGTATTACACACACCATGGTTTGATAAGAACAGTTTTATGACCTTTTTATGTGTACAGGAAATACCAGGGAATATCTTCTTTGTTTGTGAACGTGAACTATTACGTAAAATGGTCATACAGCCATTCTTATCAAATGACAAAATGTAATATAAGTGTTTGAACTTCCAACACGCTGTGCCAAGTGTTGTTACTCCAAATCAGTTGTTTACTTTGTCTGTTTCTAACAGATTCCGTTCGTCCACGGTCCGATGTCTGCAGTTGTATTTGTATAGTTTCTAGTTATCACTTGTCATCAAAGTGTTGTTATGTTAACATATATCTTGAGACTTACACAGATTCAAGTGATTCTGAGCAGTCAGTCAGTGCAATAACATCCTCTAAATGAATCAATTTGAAGATATAAAAGTATGTATTTATGACATTTGGATTATGAATGAATGAATGGACGAATGATATTTTTATTTGTATTTTGATTACAGTTATCAGCTTTCTTATGATTACTTATTTGCAAAAAATCCACTATAGTATTATTGAATGAAAATGTTCTATTCACAGTAAAAACTAAACTATATATAAGATTATAGTTTTAACCAGTCACAGTTGATAACATCCATCCATCCATCCATCCATCCATCCATACATACATACATACATACATACATACATACATACATACACACATACATACACACACACATACATACATACATACATACATACATACATACATACATACATACATACATACATAACATATGTTATGATATGCGAGGAAAATCAATACATGCCGTGATAGAAAGTAATTATCTGAACAGAAGACATGATATAGAATATACTGCTCATACGTTGTAAATATAACACCCAATGTTGTCATATCATATTGATAGGGTAGAATTGCCATGGTATACTTAAAATGAAGGTTATTTGCGAATGACCGAGAACAGTTGCTTTTGTTCATAACCTCATATTCATACACTTATCTGGTAAACATATTTGGGAGATGATATGTACGAAGGGTGCATTACAGCTGTCTGTTTTTTTAGATTTGGTGCTGTATTTGCTATTTTTACATTTGGTGACAATGTTTCATATTATTTAGATTTGGTGACTTTGTTTGCTATTATTAGATTTGATACTGTATTTCCTATTATCTAGATTTGATACTGTATTTCCTATTATCTAGATTTAATACTGTATTTCCTATTATCTAGATTTGATACTGTATTTCCTATTATCTAGATTTAATACTGTATTTCCTATTATCTAGATTTGATACTGTATTTCCTATTATCTAGATTTAATACTGTATTTCCTATTATCTAGATTTAATACTGTATTTCCTATTATCTAGATTTAATACTGTATTTCCTATTATCTAGATTTGATACTGTATTTCCTATTATCTAGATTTGATACTGTATTTCCTATTATCTAGATTTAATACTGTATTTCCTATTATCTAGATTTGATACTGTATTTCCTATTATCTAGATTTGATACTGTATTTCCTATTATCTAGATTTGATACTGTATTTCCTATTATCTAGATTTAATACTGTATTTCCTATTATCTAGATTTGATACTGTATTTCCTATTATCTAGATTTAATACTGTATTTCCTATTATCTAGATTTAATACTGTATTTCCTATTATCTAGATTTAATACTGTATTTCCTATTATCTAGATTTAATACTGTATTTCCTATTATCTAGATTTGATACTGTATTTCCTATTATCTAGATTTGATACTGTATTTCCTATTATCTAGATTTGATACTGTCTTTCCAATTATTTTGGTACTATATTTCCTGTTATCTAGATTTTAAAGAATACAAAAAGCTAGTAATTGAATAATCTACAGCTCACACACCACGAGTGGAATTAGGCGACAGTCCATTCCTAATCTAATGTTACAAATGGAAGCTTTTCTCTCTTTTTTTCTGTTTAACATCAAGGCAAATGTGACCTGCTCTTTGTACTCTATAGTTTTAAAAGTGTGTATTTGTTTCCAGATTTGTTATTTCTAGGTCCCGGTGTTTTGGTGTCTCAATGCTATTTTTATTTTATTTACATTCCTTGGTATAGAATCGAAGTCTGTTCTGTTGGTCCGTCTTTTTAAACAACCAACCGTATAGTAGCGATTCCTGGATTTAAAGTAATCGCAATGACTTCAGACTTTATATTTAGAGTCATTCTAGTTATCACTGGTTTAAATAATATGGTTTATAAATAAAATAGCTAAAAGTATATCGTGTTTCTGTCCAAGTCAGAATTACTTTATTACTATGGAATGTATACTTTCCTTTGGTCTTATTTGGCCTTATTTTCATTGACAACTATTACTTATATTTTCGTATTTATTTTTTACCAACATATTCGCTTACTTTAGTCAATACTTTATGATACTTCCTTTAAATACATACCCTAGTGTTCATATACCCAAATTACTCAATGCTAAACAGTATAACCAGATTTTAACATGGCTAAATTCAGAGACTATACGAGGAATTGAGGGTGGACATAACTAGGTTCTAGACAACTAATCTTATGACTCTCTTTCCAACATTAACGATAGCTGAACAGAACGTGTAGAAGATCTTATCGAAATGCTATGCACATCCTGACAGTTAAATTGTACATGTTTTTCAGGGACATAAAACAAATGAAATTAAGGCTGGGATGTAACCACGAAATAGTTTTTGTTTTAAACACTATGTGAAATTTGCAAATATACCAAAGAATTTGTTTCATCGACCTGCTGTCACTAACCACAGACAACTAACTAGATTGTCTGTGCACTGACTCAATAGAAAATAGCAAATTTTAGGTATTAAATAACTTATAGCTGTTATAATAATATCTTTACCAGGAAACCATTCCGAATCTATTTTCATATCTTAACATTCAAGGTATTTTGAAGCTACACGTAGACACTCGCACTGCCTTTAACCATGTTACACACGCCTACAACAGTCGTGTAATATTTCAGTCAATAGTGATTTTATTGTATTGAAACATAACATTTATTCAGTAATATGTTACAAACTGAAGTTATAAGCTATTTGACTCAAATGCGATCAAACTATTGCAGCTGCAGTATAAGACCTAAAAAGATCAATTGTTTGGTCCTGGTCTCCCGACCCCACCCAGCTTTTCACTGCCGACCCTAAACTTTTTTCGAAAAAAAATAATAACAAAATAAAACTATTCTTCCAATCTGTAATGGCTGTACATCTAATAGGAAGAAATAAACAACACGGAGACCATTTGGAAAACAATGGAAAACCTGAACTAGACACTCACATATGAAAAAATATAATAAACTAAAAAAAAATCTACCTACCCCACCTATTCTAAAATTGAGCGTAATCGTATTTTTTGGTTAGGCCTAATGTGAATCTCGATTTTTATAACTTTTAACGATTTGATTTAATCGGTAATCCAGTTCTAGGACTGACGATTTCTTGATCTCACAGGTTTAAATATGATTTTTTTGGTCAAAATGTTAAAACTCACAAACAGAAAGATCTGATAGTATGATTGTCACTTGTTGGTGAAATCCATTGAAACTGAGCTCGAGCAGTTGAACTCATCACAATATGATACCTCCCTGAATGTAATTACTAACGTTGTAAGGTAGATTTCTTGTTAGTAAGAAAATTACACCCAGATAACGACCAACGGTCAAAGATCAACGATAATGATCAGAGGGTCAAAGGTCAATAAGGACTAAGAGTAAGTAAAAGTAACTGTTGTGTGCCACAATTCTTACAACGATGATTTTATGAATGTTGTGTAGTAAGACTTCATTCTCCCTAGATGATTTGAATTTCTTTCTAATTTCTTCCTTTGTACCGCACACACATACAAAGTCTGGAATATACTCAATTGAAATATACTTTGGCGATAATCATTAGACATTATCCTTAAAAGACAGTTATCTTAATATTTGTGTTTGTTGGTAGTCATGGCAACGCCTGACGTCACACGGCAGCTTTTCTCCTTGTACGTCGTACACATGTCTGCGGGATAAGAATGGAAACCTTCTTGCCAAATTTTAATTTGGAGTTTTTTGAATTCGTCAGATATTCCTATCTAGAGTTTATCCATTTAGAATAAATAAATGGAGGCAAAAGTAGAACTAGTCAGGTCTCATCTCTTCGTTACTTCTAACAAGATCTGTGGCCCGCGGTCTCAATTTGAAAAGCAACTTTAAACAAGTCAGGGATTAAGTTGCCACTTACCCAACAACCTTGTCTGATGTGAGTTGTTTTTGAAAGAATACTCTTGATCGAGTGTATCACATAAAACAAATATTTGGCCAGCGTTAGACACAACACTGAACAAACTTTCGATGAAATTCTGAGCTTTAATAGTGTCTGCGAGTTTCAAAAAGCATTTTGAGCGACCCACGGGACCAAATCACGACTGAAGTTAGGCTCGATCACAAACGATATATACCGACCAAAGAAAACTTATTCTGTAATAATTGTAGAAAAAATTCGGACCACACAGACGACGATATACGTGTTGTCAATCAGAATAACGCCCTGGGATTATTGTGATGGTGGTGTACGAGAATTTCTCAACACTTGTACCACACAACGTATATATCTGTTTACGTATTTCAACTTTAGCATTTAGAATTTATACTCAACAGACCTTGGGCTCTTTTTGACATTCACAATACTGCCACAGAATCATTTCCAGTGATTACGTTATCAAATTCGTTCAGGAAATTCACTCAGTTTGAATGTACACTGGTTAATGCCTTGATTGTCAAAGTCCATAAGAAAGAATACAAATTGATTTAAAACTGTACAAGCTTTAACTGAGGTATTATTTTGACGATCAGACAACAAACATTTATCCACTGAAAATTGTTAAAATACCAATAATTACACATTGCACTTATGTGTCGATTCGAGATTGCTTGGGTGATAATATATGGGTGCCGTCCCACAAATGATGTATTGTAAGGTAACCATATATTTTGTGTACAACTACACAACTATATGTACCCATAGGTGATTCATTACTGTTCAGGATGTACGATAGTGTACGAGGAATTCATTAGATCTAACAAAACAATTTCAAAAACGTTTCAATTTCAGCTAGTGTTAGTTAAATATGGTTTGATTTCATGTTGAAAAGGGTAAGGAGAATTAGAACAGGAATAGTGAAACCGAAAAAAAGGCTTTTCAAATTAAAAGATACTAAAAGTAAAGAATTGTTAAACACTACTACATGTATATAAAGACTTACAAATCATTTACAGGAGTATCATTCATTATTTGAAAGACTTACTACTATTATTATTAATTTAGGGAAGTTGTTTATTTACACGTTTTCTCCAAATTTGACGACGATAATGTATGAACAATATAGTGTGCAAAATCTATAAATAACATGAATGACCAATGAAATAGGTGAAAAATAAATAGTACTAAAGTTATGTGTATTTGCGATAATAAGTGTATATGTATATGATTTAGCCAGCTAGACTATGACATATTTGTTATACAGCGTAGTGTTGGTATATCGTATAGGTATTGGATGGTAAGGAAAGAAAGTCTGGAGAAAACAGACAAAGTGACACAGAATAGAGACTTGGCGAATTTTGCCGATGAATGTAGTTTGAATGTACTACAAAGGCAACCATTAACGACCGGCTGAGAGAATAAATTCCTAACATCCGTGTGATTGCAAAGAACTCTTAAACATGGTGTTTTAAAAGACTTACTAACAAATGAAATGTCCTAACAATTTGAATTAACTAGAAATAATCCAAACAAAAGGGAAATTAAAAAGAAAATGTAGACTGAGTGTTGTTAGATGATCAATCATCTGGTGTCTGGCTGCACGTTGTGTGTAGTTTTGCTTTCATTGTCTCCACCCACAAGACGAAACTATTAAAGGGGAATCTGTGCGTCGATCTTGAAAAACACTTGACTTGTAATGACGATGAAAAGTCGTTACGTTGAGTACTACTTGACTCGTGGAGTTCATTCAGTCCTTGTATATTACTCGCTAATTTGAACACTTGCTCACTACTCTCCAGCTTCAAGGGCCCATCTCTTCGTTCTTCATTCATTTCAAGAGTGCCGATCGTTTTGAGTATGTTTGTCTGCTAGAGTTTTAAGCACGACAATAATAACCGTTTCATGTCGTCTTTTTCCGTGACTTACACAATGGTGAAAACACATTGGATGTCTACAGCTAACACAATGAGTAACAACCATTCCTTGCTACATGTGGTTTAGATAATTGGAGATAAAAAACCTGAGACGCTTATTTCTAAACCAAATTGACGAGTGCTAATGTTTTCCTAACTATTTTTGAGTCAATTTTTGAGTAATTTTTTCTATATTGTTTTCTTCATCATATCCTGGACATACCACATCGGATAATTGTGTGTTTGAATCTAAGAATGGAAGACATGTCTAACAACGAGTAGAAACTATCTGTTTGCGGTCCGGTTTTCGATACAGCAGCGTAGTAATAGACAGTAACGTGTTGTTTTCTGAAGACATATATTTCTAATTATTTATCCAAATAAACTATAGGCTTTCACCTTTCTTTCCACATAAAATCTCCTGCCTTACTAACGTCAATGACCATAGATTGTTTAAAGTTATGATAGCTGTCCATGTTGAGTGAAAATGGCTAGTCTATGGTAGATTCAACGATTTCATTTATAGTCTCAACAAACACATTTTGAACATGTGAGAAAAAAAGTAAGTCAATTTTAAAAGTAAAAATCAAAAGTCTATCAAATGGAGGAATCGAAGATGTCAAGATAATATTGATATTTTGTAACATAAATAACCATATGGTGTTTTCCAGCCTCTGTTTGACGATGTCATGGGAAAATCCAACTGTTTGACAGCGACGACTTTCCGTGACTGTTTCTCTTACAAGACGGCCTCCTATAGGCTGACAAATATACCACTTTCGATCTTGTTTGGTGCCTACTTAAGTACATTTCGGCATCGAGACAGATGCAATTGCGTCCACATGGCGCCTATGTGTTGTCGTGAAGTATTGCAGAACAGTCTCACTACTATTTAAGTGCCTTCAATTTGGAAACTGTGAAGCAAACAAACACTGGTTATTCGTCCAACTCTATTAACTCCACTTGCATGTTTGTACACAATGCTTGTGGGGTGGCAATCTTTGCCGTGATTTCACTAAATATGTGTCTGGCATCTATGTTATTCTAAACTCAGCTAAGATTAGAGAATTACCTCAAACATGACTCTAGCATCATGTGATCAAAATCGGGAATAAGTATCTAACATTACTAGATACAAATCTGTAATATGGTATGTATGTAAAGGAACCTAAATAATCCCTTTTTCGTGAATGGACACAGAATTATGTTTACATTTAATTTAAGTCGAGGGATTTATCCAAATCACAGGATTATCTTATGTATGATTAAACTTCATAATATAGATAGACTTGGAGTCCATTGCGATCGGTCAGCCACCAGGGTGGTCGTTCACAACGTGTTTGGAAGAGTTTAGTTTAGGTCAACCAAGGAGATTGAATGGATTTTGTTAATCGTGAACATGGTGGGAATAGAATGACAATATTGCAGCAACGTTTGGACTAAATGTAGAATACAAGGTGAACCACAAGGACAATTACAAAGTGTATACAAATAAATTCAAACGTATGATATGAATAGACTGAACTGAAACCATAATCGATAAATCTATATGTAGGTCCACGACTGAATGTTGTTTAAATGCGTGTAATTGGAATATGATGATCATGATCTGTGAAAAATAGGGTACATGTAACCGCAGCTATGAGGGGGCATATGTGATACATCGATGTCCCATAAGTGGTTTCTTTGTGTGAACACGTGTTTCAACAACACAGGTTGACCAAATGATGAATTTAGTTTTCATTTCTGTCTTTCACTTCTGTTGCTATTTCGGCATAAATTCTGACATTTATCTTTCTTTATTTAATGATGTTTGAAAAAAGGGCAATTCTTATCTTGTTTGTCTCTTTGATTTTCTCAGTGTTTTCTTGTCCGTCTACCGTTCCATGACACTGTCTTCCCCAACCCCACTACCGATGTCACCGTGGCTATGTCTGTGTTTGTGTCTATCTCATATATTTATGTTTGAATCAATCAAGACATATAACAGAGATAAAACACCAATCCAAGACGTTCCTTAAGGCGATAATTATGAAACAACGCCTTGGCCACGGCAAATCATTGAAACAACAAAAATTCTTCTAAATGCTTCTTGACTAAATAATTTATACACTTGTAGTGGATTATCATGTTATCTTCACCAATTTCATGTCTACTTTGGAAGCTCTAGTCACGCGCACCATAATTTGCAGTCTAAGCGTTCTCTCTTATCAGAGTCTTTTACAAGAAGAGTGCTTATAGTCTGAAGTACGACCATTGAATCGACGTCATAAAGTGATAACCGTTCTTCCTTTATCGCAAGTAGCCTATGGGAAACTATGACAATGGGAAACAGAGACTGACTAGCGTGGGAAATGTAGCTTGATAACAGAACGGCCGGACACACTTGCCATTTACTAAAAGAAAATGAATAAAAATGTGTACCCTAAAATATAAATACATTTACTCGAGAATGAGGCTGCATTTTAGAAAACAACATTTACAGTATGTGAATTACAGACACGGCAACTTGTATATGTTTAAAGCAATTACTTTGTAAAATTATTAATTTATTATCAATACTACTAAAATGGTATTCTTTCCCGTGAAAAATGACACAAACCGTCAAACGCATCATTCTATTTGTTTGCGATTTTCACCTTATCTACAAACCCAGTGCGGTCTAATGGTCACATGATGCCTAATACCAAGAGGGGAATAAAGTTCACAAATATCAGTCTCATTGCAACTAATATATTAAAAATTTAAAAAACTGTATATGTGTATACTTTTTTAGGAAAAGCTTTCGCATTGAACAGTTCTAATTACTCTATCCACACCATACTATTCTTCGATACACTCTTTATTTTAATGCTCAAACATGTCGGCTGTCAAAATGTGAAAGTCGTTGCAAGTTGCGAAGTGCGTGTATAAATGTCCACTCGCCTGCTACCTATACTCTCACATCTGGACGTCAATTCTTACCTAGATTTCAATCTATGGTTATTTAGGCTGACGAACGTTGCAATAATCCGTTAAATTCAACCATAAATGTACTATACATTATTCGCCCTATTTTGTCAGATTTAGAAATCCGGAATCTAGACCCTTACCCTCTGAGTGACGAGAGAAAATTCTATACGGACTAACAAACCTGGTGATATCTTGTACATCCCCACCCCTCTCACTAAGACACGTGATCGCAGTAAAACTATATAGAATTTCTGTACATCGTATACTATTATCATTTGATATATACGACCCTCTGCTGTTTTGGAATTCCAGTGTTCTGTGTCAAAGTTTGCGGAGCAGTATACGTGCCCTATTTTTATCAACTTGAAGACATATTTACGGCACGTAAGGCAAATTTAAACACTAATTGCTTGAAGTAATCATTGAGTACCATTTTTAGATTTGCTTTATTTGATGATTTCTCAAAATAGACCTCCTTCAATCTCTGCTTAGAGAGTCTTATAAACAAATAAAGAACCCAGGATTTCTTGTAAATGTTTCGGAAAAAGTACATTGAAGGATAGATTGTACCTTGAGTGACATGTTTGAGCGCCCTCTACGACCAGTTGTACACAACACTTCTGATGATATTCATTGGATTGCTTGAGTAATGTAAACTCTGCAATCCGTGGACCATCATGGATATAGACGTTTTTAAAAATAAAACCGTGCAGATATCAAACTTAGCGAAATTCACACTTACATGTTAAGACTTTGTGTCAAATAAAAATAATGATGGTGATACATTTGCATAATAGGTAACACATTTTTGTGAGTGAGAAAATAATTGTAAATTACTATGGCAGAGTAGAGTGACAATGTAATGTAAGGCAAACCTATCGAGGAGTACAAAGTCATAATGAATACAACAGTACTTCTATAGTAATACTAGAACTGTGGTAATTGCAATAAATATGA